>NC_138759.1:141055577-141063077 GCF_965113315.1 Podarcis vaucheri
GGGTTAGGGTTAGGGTTAGGTTTGGGGTTAGGCTTAGGGTTATGTTACGGTTAGGGTTAGGGTTAGGAATGGGGTTAGGGTTAGGGTTAGGGTTAGGGTTAGCGTTTCGGTTTGGGTTAGCGTTTCGGTTTGGGTTAGCGTTTCGGTTAGGGTTAGGGTTAAGATTGGGGCTAGGGTTAGGGTTACGGTTAGTGTTACGGTTAGGGTTAGGGTTAGGATTGGGGTTAGAGTTGAGGTTAGGGTTAGGGTTAGGGTTGGGGTTGGGTTAGGGTTACGATTACGGTTACGGTTACGGTTACGGTTAGGGTTAGGGTTAGGGTTAGGGTTAGGGTTAGGGTTGGTGTTAGGGTTAGGGTTAGGGTTAGGGTTAGTGTTAGTGTTTCGGTTAGGGTTAGGGTCAGGGTTAGGGTTAGGCTTCGGGTTAGGGTTTGGGTTTGGGTTAGGGTTGGTGTTAGGGTTAGCGTTAGGGTAAGGGTTAGGGTTAGGGATAGGGTTAGCGTTAGGGATAGGTTTAGCGTTTCCGTTCGGGTTAGGGTTAGGGTTATCGCTTTGGTTAGGGTTAGCGTCTTGGTTAGGGTTAGGATTAGTGTTACGGTTAGTGTTAGGGTTAGGATTGGGGTTAGGGTTAGGGTGAGGGTTAGGGTTAGGGTTATGTTACGGTTAGGGTTAGGGTTAGGATTGGGGTTAGAGTTGGGGTTAGGGTTAGGGTTAGGGTTAGGGTTAGGGTTGGTGTTGGTGTAAGGGTTAGGGTTAGGGTAAGGGTTAAGTTTAGGGTTAGGGTTAGGGTTAGGGTTAGTGTTTCGGTTAGGGTTAGGGTTAGGGTTAGCGCTTTGGTTAGGGTTAGCGTCTTGGTTAGGGTTAGCGTCTTGTTTAGGGTTAGGGTAAGATTTAGGGTTACGGTTAGTGTTACGGTTAGGGTTAGGGTTAGGATTGGGGTTAGGGTGAAGGTAAGGATTCGGGTTAGGGTTAGGGTTAGGGTTAGGGTTAGGTTTGGGTTAGGGTTTGGGTTAGGGTTACGGTTAGGGTTAGGGTTAGCGTTTCTTTTAGGGTTAGGGTTGCTGTTAGGGTTACGGTTAGGGTTACGGTTACGGCTATGGTTAGGGTTAGGGTTAGGGTTAGGTTGAGGGTTAGGGTTAGGGTTAGGATTAGGGTTAGGTTTGGGGTTAGGGTTAGCCTTTCGGTTTGGGTTAGCGTTTCGGTTTGGGTTAGTGTTTCGGTTAGGGTTAGGGTTAGGGTTAAGATTGGGGCTAGGGTTAGGGTTAGGGTTAGGGTTGGTGTTAGGGTTAGGGTTAGGGTTAGGGTTAGTGTTACGGTTAGTGTTACGGTTAGGGTTAGGGTTAGGATTGGGGTTAGAGTTGAGGTTAGGGTTAGGGTTGGGGTTGGGTTAGGGTTACGGTTACGGTTACGGTTACGGTTAGGGTTAGGGTTAGGGTTAGGGTTAGGGTTAGGGTTAGGGTTGGTGTTAGGGTTAGGGTTAGAGTTAGGGTTAGGGTTAGTGTTTCGGTTAGGGTTAGGGTCAGGGTTAGGCTTAGGGTTAGGGTTAGGGTTTGGGTTAGGGTTGGTGTTAGGGTTAGCGTTAGGGTTAGGGTTAGGGTTAGGGTTAGCGTTAGGGATAGTTTTAGCGTTTCGGTTAGGGTTAGGGTTAGGGTTAGGGTTATCGCTTTGGTTAGGGTTAGCGTCTTGGTTAGGGTTAGGATTAGTGTTACGGTTAGTGTTAGGGTTAGGGTTAGGATTGGGGTTAGGGTTAGGGTTAGGGTTAGGGTTGGTGTTGGTGTAAGGGTTAGGGTTAGGGTTAGGGTAAGGGTTAGGTTTAGGGTTAGGGTTAGGGTTAGTGTTTCGGTTAGGGTTAGGGTTAGGGTTAGGGTTAGCGCTTTGGTTAGGGTTAGCGTCTTGGTTAGGGTTAGCGTCTTGTTTAGGGTTAGGGTAAGGTTTAGGGTTACGGTTAGTGTTACGGTTAGGGTTAGGGTTAGGATTGGGGTTAGGGTGAAGGTAAGGATTCGGGTTAGGGTTAGGGTTAGGGTTAGGGTTAGGGTTAGGGTTTGGGTTAGGGTTACGGTTAGGGTTAGGGTTAGCGTTTCTTTTAGGGTTAGGGTTAGGGTTATGGTTACGGTTAGGGTTACGGTTACGGCTACGGTTAGGGTTAGGGTTAAGGTTAGGTTGAGGGTTAGGGTTAGGATTTGGGTTAGGGTTAGGTTTGGCGTTAGGCTTAGGGTTATGTTACGGTTAGGGTTAGGGTTAGGAATGGGGTTAGGGTTAGGGTTAGGGTTAGCGTTTCGGTTTGGGTTAGCGTTTCGGTTTGGGTTTGCGTTTAAGTTAGGGTTAGGGTTAGGGTTAAGATTGGGTTAGTGTTAGGGTTAGTGTTAGGGTTAGGGTTGGTGTTAGGGTTAAAGTTAGGGTTAGGGTTAGGGTTAGGGTTAGGGTTAGCGCTTTGGTTAGGGTTAGCGTCTTGGTTAGGGTTAGGGTTACGGTTAGGGTTAGGGTTTCTTTTAGGGTTAGGGTTAGGGATACGGTTAGGGTTACGGTTAGGGTTAGGGTTACGGTTACGGTTACGGTTACGGCTACGGCTACGGCTACGGTTAGGGTTAGGGTTAGGGTTAGGGTTAGGGATAGGGTTAGGTTGAGGGTTAGGGTTAGGGTTAGGGTTAGGGTTAGGGTTAGGGTTAGGGTTAGGATTAGGGTTAGGGTTAGGTTTGGGGTTAGGCTTAGGGTTATGTTACGGTTAGGGTTAGGGTTACGAATGGGGTTAGGGTTAGGGTTAGGGTTAGCGTTTCTTTTAGGGTTAGGGTTATGGTTACGGTTAGGGTTACGGTTACGGCTACGGTTAGGGTTAGGGTTAGGGTTAGGGTTAGGGTTAGGTTGAGGGTTAGGGTTAGGGTTAGGATTAGGGTTAGGGTTAGGTTTGGCGTTAGGCTTAGGGTTATGTTACGGTTAGGGTTAGGGTTAGGAAAGGGGTTAGGGTTAGCGATAGGGTTAGCGTTTCGGTTTGGGTTAGCGTTTCGGTTTGGGTTAGCGTTTCAGTTAGGGTTAGGGTTAGGGTTAAGATTGGGTTAGGGTTAGGGTTAGGGTTAGGGTTAGGAATGGGTTTAGGGTGAAGGTAAGGATTCGGGTTAGGGTTAGGGTTAGGGTTAGGGTTAGGGTTAGGGTTAGGGTTAGGGTTAGGGTTAGGGTTACGGTTAGGGTTAGGGTTAGGGTTAGGGTTAGGGTTAGGGTTAGGGTTAGCGCTTTGGTTAGGGTTAGCGTGTTGGTTAGGGTTAGCGTCTTGGTTAGGGTTAGGGTTACGGTTAGGGTTTCTTTTAGGGTTAGGGTTAGGGTTAGCGTCTTGTTTAGGGTTAGGTTACGGTTACGGCTACGGTTAGGGTTAGGGTTAGGCTTAGGGTTAGGGTTAGGTTGAGGGTTAGGGTTGGGATTAGGGTTAGGGTTAGGTTTGGGGTTAGGCTTAGGGTTATGTTACGGTTAGGGTTAGGGTTAGGAATGGGGTTAGGGTTAGGGTTAGTGTTAGGGTTTCTTTTAGGGTTAGGGTTATGGTCTCGTTTAGGGTTAGGGTTAGGGTTACGGCTACGGTTAGGGTTAGGGTTAGGGTTAGGTTGAGGGTTAGGGTTAGGGTTAGGATTAGGGTTAGGGTTAGGTTTGGCGTTAGGCTTAGGGTTATGTTACGGTTAGTTTTAGGGTTAGGAATGGGGTTAGGGTTAGAGTTAGGGTTAGCGTTTCGGTTTGGGTTAGCGTTTCGGTTTGGGTTAGCGTTTCAGTTAGGGTTAGGGTTAGGGTTAAGATTGGGTTAGGGTTAGGGTTAGGGTTAGGGTTAGGGTTAGGGTTGGTGTTAGGGTTAGAGTTAGGGTTAGGGTTAGGGTTAGGTTTAGGGTTAGGGTTCGGGTTAGCGCTTTGGTTAGGGTTACTGTTAGGTTTAGGGTTAGGGTTAGGGTTAGGGTTAGCGTTAGGGTTATGGTTATGGTTACGGTTACGGCTACGGCTACGGTTAGTGTTAGGGTTAGGGTTAGGTTGAGGGTTAGGGTTAGGGTTAGGTTTGGGGTTAGGCTTAGGGTTATGTTACGGTTAGGGTTAGGGTTAGGAATGGGGTTAGGGTTAGGGTTAGGGTTAGGGTTAGCGTTTCGGTTTGGGTTAGCGTTTCGGTTTGGGTTAGCGTTTCGGTTAGGGTTAGGGTTAAGATTGGGGCTAGGGTTAGGGTTACGGTTAGTGTTACGGTTAGGGTTAGGGTTAGGATTGGGGTTAGAGTTGAGGTTAGGGTTAGGGTTAGGGTTGGGGTTGGGTTAGGGTTACGATTACGGTTACGGTTAGGGTTAGGGTTAGGGTTAGGGTTAGGGTTAGGGTTGGTGTTAGGGTTAGGGTTAGGGTTAGGGTTAGTGTTAGTGTTTCGGTTAGGGTTAGGGTCAGGGTTAGGGTTAGGCTTCGGGTTAGGGTTTGGGTTTGGGTTAGGGTTGGTGTTAGGGTTAGCGTTAGGGTAAGGGTTAGGGTTAGGGATAGGGTTAGCGTTAGGGATAGGTTTAGCGTTTCCGTTCGGGTTAGGGTTAGGGTTATCGCTTTGGTTAGGGTTAGCGTCTTGGTTAGGGTTAGGATTAGTGTTACGGTTAGTGTTAGGGTTAGGATTGGGGTTAGGGTTAGGGTGAGGGTTAGGGTTAGGGTTATGTTACGGTTAGGGTTAGGGTTAGGATTGGGGTTAGAGTTGGGGTTAGGGTTAGGGTTAGGGTTAGGGTTAGGGTTAGGGTTGGTGTTGGTGTAAGGGTTAGGGTTAGGGTAAGGGTTAAGTTTAGGGTTAGGGTTAGGGTTAGGGTTAGTGTTTCGGTTAGGGTTAGGGTTAGGGTTAGCGCTTTGGTTAGGGTTAGCGTCTTGGTTAGGGTTAGCGTCTTGTTTAGGGTTAGGGTAAGATTTAGGGTTACGGTTAGTGTTACGGTTAGGGTTAGGATTGGGGTTAGGGTGAAGGTAAGGATTCGGGTTAGGGTTAGGGTTAGGGTTAGGGTTAGGTTTGGGTTAGGGTTTGGGTTAGGGTTACGGTTAGGGTTAGGGTTAGCGTTTCTTTTAGGGTTAGGGTTGCTGTTAGGGTTACGGTTAGGGTTACGGTTACGGCTATGGTTAGGGTTAGGGTTAGGGTTAGGTTGAGGGTTAGGGTTAGGGTTAGGATTAGGGTTAGGTTTGGGGTTAGGCTTAGGGTTATGTTAGGGTTAGGGTTAGGGTTAGGAATGGGGTTAGGGTTAGCCTTTCGGTTTGGGTTAGCGTTTCGGTTTGGGTTAGTGTTTCGGTTAGGGTTAGGGTTAGGGTTAAGATTGGGGCTAGGGTTAGGGTTAGGGTTAGGGTTGGTGTTAGGGTTAGGGTTAGGGTTAGGGTTAGTGTTTCTGTTAGGGTTAGGGTTAGCGCTTTGGTTAGAGTTAGCGTCTTGGTTAGGGTTAGGGTTAGGGTTAGGGTTAGGGTTATGGTTAGTGTTACGGTTAGGGTTAGGGTTAGCGTTTCTTTTAGGGTTAGGGATACGGTTAGGGTTACGGTTACGGTTACGGCTACGGATAAGGTCAGGGTTAGGGTTAGGGTTAGGGTTAGGGTTTGGTTGAGGGTTAGGGTTAGGATTAGGGTTAGGGTTAGGTTTGGGGTTAGGCTTAGGGTTATGTTACGGTTAGGGTTAGGGTTAGGAATGGGGTTAGGGTTAGGGTTAGGGTTAGCGTTTCGATTTGGGTTAGCGTTTCGGTTAGTGTTAGGGTTACGGTTAAGATTGGGGCTAGGGTTAGTGTTACGGTTAGTGTTACGGTTAGGGTTAGGGTTAGGTTTAGGGTTAGGGTTAGGGTTAGGGTTGGTGTTGGTGTTAGGGTTAGGGTTAGGGTTAGGGTTAGTTTTAGGGTTTCGGTTAGGGTTAGGGTTAAGGTTAGGGCTTTGGTTAGGGTTAGCGTCTTGGTTAGGGTTAGCGTTTTGGTTAGGGTTAGGGTTAGGGTTACGGTTAGGGTTAGGTTTAGGGTTAGCGTTTCTTTTAGGCTTAGGGTTAGGGTTATGGTTACGGTTATGGTTACGGTTACGGCTACGGTTAGGGTTAGGGTTAGGGTTAGGTTGAGGGTTAGGGTTAGGGTTAGGATTAGGGTTAGGGTTAGGTTTGGGGTTAGGCTTAGCGTTATGTTACGGTTACGGTTAGGGTTAGGGTTAGGAATAGGGTTAGGGTTAGGGTTAGGGTTAGGGTTAGCGTTAGCGTTTTGGTTTGTGTTAGCGTTTCAGTTTGGGTTAGCGTTTCAGTTAGGGTTAGGGTTAGGGTTAAGATTGGGTTAGGGTTAGGGTTAGGGTTAGGGTTAGCGCTTTGGTTAGGGTTAGCGTCTTGGTTAGGGTTAGCATCTTGGTTAGGGTTAGGGTTAGGGTTACGGTTAGGGTTAAGATTGGGGTTAGGGTGAAGGTAAGGATTCGGGTTAGGGTTAGGGTTAGGGTTAGGGTTAGGGTTAGGGTTAGGGTTAGGGTTAGCGTTTCTTTTAGGGTTACGGTTAGGGTTACGGTTAGGGTTAGGGTTAGAGTTAGGGTTACGGCTACGGCTACGGCTACGGTTAGGGTTAGAGTTAGGGTTAGGGTTAGGTTGAGGGTTAGGTTGAGGGTTAGGGTTAGGGTTAAGATTAGGGTTAGGGTTAGGTTTGGGGTTAGGCTTAGGGTTATGTTACTGTTAGGGTTAGGGTTAGGAATGGGGTTAGGGTTAGGGTTAGGGTTAGGTTTGGGGTTAGGCTTAGGGTTATGTTACTGTTAGGGTTAGGGTTAGGAATGGGGTTAGGGTTAGGGTTAGCGTTTTGGTTTGGGTTAGCGTTTCGGTTTGGGTTAGCGTTTCGGTTAGGGTTTGGGTTAGGGTTAAGATTGGGGCTAGGGTTAGGGTTAGGGTTACGGTTAGGGTTAGGGTTAGGGTTTCGGTTAGGGTTAGGGTTAGGGTTAAGGTTAGGGCTTTGGTTAGGGTTAGCGTCTTGGTTAGGGTTAGCGTTTTGGTTAGGGTTAGCGTTAGGGTTACGGTTAGAGTTAGGGTTAGGATTGGGGTTAGGGTGTAGGTAAGGATTTGGGTTAGGGTTAGGGTTAGGGTTAGGGTTACGGTTAGGGTTAGGGTAAGGGTTAGCGCTTTGGTTAGGGTTAGCGGCTTGGTTAGGGTTAGCGTCTTGGTTAGGGTTAGGGTTACGGTTACGGTTACGGTTAGTGTTACGGTTAGGGTTAGGATTGGGGTTAGGGTGAAGGTAAGGATTCGGGTTAGGGTTAGGGTTAGGGTTAGGGTTAGGGTTAGGGTTAGGGTTAGCGTTTCTTTTAGGGTTAGGGTTGCTGTTAGGGTTACGGTTAGGGTTACGGTTACGGCTATGGTTAGGGTTAGGGTTAGGGTTAGGTTGAGGGTTAGGGTTAGGGTTAGGATTAGGGTTAGGTTTGGGGTTAGGCTTAGGGTTATGTTACGGTTAGGGTTAGGGTTAGGAATGGGGTTAGGGTTAGCCTTTCGGTTTGGTTTAGCGTTTCGGTTTGGGTTTGTGTTTCGGTTAGGGTTAGGGTTAGGGTTAAGATTGG
>NC_138759.1:141078077-141080577 GCF_965113315.1 Podarcis vaucheri
TTACGGTTAGGGTTAGGGTTAGGTTTAGCTATTCGGTTAGGGTTAGGGTTAGGATTGTTGCTAGGGTTAGGGTTAGGGTTAGGGTTACGGTTAAGATTAGGGTTAGGGTTAGGGTTAGGGTTAAGGTTAGGATTGGGCTTAGGGTTAGGGTTACGGTTACAGTTAGGGTTAGGGTTAGGATTGTTGTTAGGGTTAGGGTTAGGGTTAGGGTTAAGGTTAGGATTGGGCTTAGGGTTAGGGTTAGGGGTAGGGTTAGGGTTAGGGTTTGGGTTTGGGTTAGGGTTAGTGTTACGGTTAGGGTTAAGGTTAGGATTGGGCTTAGGGTTAGGGTTAGGGTTAGGGTTAGGGTTAGGGTTACGGTTAGGGTTAGGGTTAGGGTTAGGGTTAGGGTTAGGATTGTTGTTAGGGTTAGGGTTAGGGTTAGGGTTAGGGTTACGGTTAAGATTAGGGTTAGGGTTAGGGTTAGGGTTTAGGTTAGGATTGGGGTTAGGGTTAGGGTTAGGATTGGCGTTAGGGTTAGGTTTAGCGTTTCTGTTAGGGTTAGGGTTAGGGTTGGGGTTAGGGTTAAGGTTAGGGTTAGCGTTAGGGTTTGGGTTTGGGTTTGGGTTAGGGTTAGGGTTAGGGTTAGGGTTAGGGTTAGGGTTAGGGTTAGGGTTGCGGTTTGGGTTAGGGTTAGCGTTTTGGTTAGGGTTAGGGTTAGGGTTAGGGTTAGGGTTACGGTTACGGTTAGGGTTAGGGTTAGGGTTAGGGTTAGCGTTTCTCTTAGGGTTAGGGTTACGGTTAGGATTGTTGTTAGAGTTAGGGTTAGGGTTAGGGTTAGGGTTAGGGTTAGGGTTAGGGTTAGGGTTAGGGTTAGGGTTAGGGTGAGAGTTAGGGTTAGGGTTAAGGTTAGGGTTACGGTTACGGTTAGGGTTAGGGTTAGGGTTAGGGTTAGCGTCAGGGTTAGGGTTAGGGTTAATGTTAGAGTTAGGGTTAAGGTTAAGGTTAGCGTTATGATTTGGGTTAGGGTTAGGGTTAGGGTTAAGGTTAGGGTTAGGGTTAGGGTTGAGGTTAGGGTTAGGGTTAGGGTTAGGGTTAGGGTTAGGGTTGGGGTTGGGGTTGGGGTTGGGGTTAGGGTTAGGGTTAGGGTTACGGTTACGGTTAAGATTAGGGTTAGGGTTAGGGTTAGGGCTAGGGTTAGGGTTAGGGTTAGGGTTAGGGTTAGGGTTAGGGCTAGGGTTACGGTTACGGTTACGGTTAGGGTTAGGTTTAGCTATTCGGTTAGGGTTAGTGTTAGGATTGTTGCTAGGGTTAGGGTTAGGGTTAGGGTTGTTAGGGTTAGGGCTGGGGTTGGGGTTAGGGTTAGGGTTAGGGTTAGGGTTAGGGTTACGGTTACGGTTAAGATTAGGGTTAGGGTTAGGGTTAGGGCTAGGGTTAAGGTTAGGATTGGGCTTAGGGTTAGGGTTACGGTTACAGTTAGGGTTAGGGTTAGGATTGTTGTTAGGGTTAGGGTTAGGGTTAGGGTTAGGGTTAGGGTTAGGGTTAGGGTTAGGATTGGGCTTAGGGTTAGGGTTAGGGTTAGGGTTTGGGTTAGGGTTAGGGTTACGGTTAGGGTTAGGGTTAAGGTTAGGATTGGGCTTAGGGTTAGGGTTAGGGTTAGGGTTAGGGTTAGGGTTAGGGTTAGGGTTACGGTTAGGGTTAGGGTTAGGGTTAGGGTTAGGGTTAGGGTTAGGGTTAGGGTTAGGGTTACGGTTAAGATTAGGGTTAGGGTTAGGGTTAGGGTTTAGGTTAGGATTGGGGTTAGGGTCAGGGTTAGGATTGGCGTTAGGTTTAGGTTTAGCGTTTCTGTTAGGGTTAGGGTTAGGGTTGGGGTTAGGGTTAGGGTTAGGGTTAGGGGTAGCGTTAGCGTTAGGGTTTGGGTTTGGGTTTGGGTTAGGGTTAGGGTTAGGGTTAGGGTTAGGGTTAGGGTTAGGATTAGGGTTAGGGTTAGGGTTAGGGTTAGGGTTGCGTTTTGGGTTAGGGTTAGCGTTTTGGTTAGGGTTAGCGTTTTGGTTAGGGTTAGGGTTAGGGTTACGGTTAGTGTTAGTGTTAGGATTGGGGTTAGGGTGAAGGTAAGGATTCGGTTTAGGGTTAGGGTTAGGGTTAGCGTTTCTCTTAGGGTTAGGGTTAGGGTTACGGTTAGGGTTAGGGTTAGGATTGTTGTTAGAGTTAGGGTTAGGGTTAGGGTTAGGGTTAGGGTTAGGGTTAGGGTTAGAGTTACGGTTACGGCTAAGATTAGGGTTAGGGTTAGGGTTAGGCTGATAGTTAGGGTTAGGGTTAGGGTTCAGGTTAGGGTTACGGTTAGGGTTAGGGTTAGGGTTAGGGTTAGGGTTGGGGTTAGCGTCAGGGTTAGGGTTAGGGTTAGGGTTAATGTTAGAGTTAGGGTTAGGGTTAAGGTTAGCGTTATGATTTGGGTTAGGGTTAGGGTTAGGGTTAAGGTTAGGGTTAGGGTTAGGGTTGAGGTTAGGGTTAGGGTTAGGGT
>NC_138759.1:141103077-141110577 GCF_965113315.1 Podarcis vaucheri
GGTTAGGGTTACGGTTAGGGTTAGGGTTAGGATTGTTGTAAGAGTTAGGGTTAGGGTTAGGGTTAGGGTTACGGTTAAGATTAGGGTTAGGGTTAGGGTTAGGGTGAGAGTTAGGGTTAGGGTTAAGGTTAGGTTTACGGTTAGGGTTAGGGTTAGGGTTAGGGTTAGGGTTAGGGTTAGGGTTAGCGTCAGGGTTAGGGTTAGGGTTAGGGTTAGGGTTAGGGTTAGGGTTAGGGTTAATGTTAGAGTTAGGGTTAGGGTTAGGGTTAAGGTTAGGGTTAGGGTTAGGGTTAGGGTTAAGGTTAGGGTTAGGGTTAGGGTTACGGTTAGGGTTAGGGTTAGCGTTTCGGTTAGGGTTAGGGTTACGGTTAGGGTTAGGGTTAGGGTTAGGATTGTTGTTAGGGTTAGGGTTAGGGTTAGGGTTGGGGTTGGGGTTAGGGTTAGGGTTAGGGTTAGGGTTAGGGTTACGGTTAAGATTAGGGTTAGGGTTAGGGTTAGGGCTAGGGTTAGGGTTAGGGTTACGGTTACGGTTACGGTTACGGTTACGGTTAGGGTTAGGGTTAGGGTTAGGGTTAGGGTTAGGGTTAGGGTTAGGGCTAGGGCTAGGGTTAGGGTTAGGGTTAGGGGTAGGGTTAGGGTTAGGGTTAGGGTTAGGGTTAGGGTTAGGGTTAGGGTTAGGGTTTGGGATAGGGTTAGGGTTACGGTTAGGGTTAGGGTTAGGGTTAAGGTTAGGGTTAGGGTTAGGGTTGGGTTAGGGTTAGGGTTAGGGTTAGGGTTGGGGTTAGGGTTAGGGTTAGGGTTAGGGTTAGGGTTAGGATTAGGGTTAGGGTTAGGGTTAGGGTTAGGGTTAGGGTTAGGGTTAGGGCTAGGGCTAGGGTTAGGGTTTGGGCTAGGGTTACGGTTACGGTTACGGTTACGGTTATGGTTATTGTCAGAGCTGCTACCAGGTCCCAGCTCACATAGGACCACGCCACACAGCGTCCACTTTAAAAGAGTCTTTATTGAGTTACAGGTTTCATTTCCGAACTGCAGCGTGCTGCTCTACACCTTCTGCTCTAGGTCGGCGAAGACCCGTCTGAGTCCCCGCCTCTTGCACACCAGCTTAATACCCTAGCCTTGCTCCACCTCCTTCGCCTCTCCCTACGTCTCTGGGTCCTTCTGCCCCCCTGGGCCTCCTCCCTTCTACTCTCCTCTGACGCTGACCCCCCTGATCCTTCTGCCTCCTTGCGGCGGGCTTTAGGACCTGGCTCACTCTCCGGGCTGCTTACTGCTCCAGCTTCCGCTGCATTTGAACTTGGCGCGCGCGCCCAACTCTCTACTTTCCTCTTAACCGTTGCCTCGCTCTCTGAGGAGGGCGTGACCACCCCTGACTCGTGCCCTCCCTCCTGCTGACAGCCTCCGGAACCCGATGCCTGGCTACCTTCCTCCCTGCTGCTCTCAGTCTTGAGCGTGGGTCCCGACTTCCAGCTGCTGCTCTCTGAATCTCCTCTGTTCCCTTCCTCCTGGGGTGTCCCCCCGGATCCCCCCCTTGCTCTGCTCACTGGGGCTCCCTTTTGGGAGTCCTCTGACTCACTGCTTAGGCTTGGAGATCTCGGGTCGTCATCATCACTCATTCTCCCTTCGGCTTCCTCCCCCTCGCTCTCTGTTTCCACCCTTCTCTGCGTCTCTGCTTCTGAACCCCTGACATCCATCCCCCCCTCGAAGCCCCCCCTTCCCCCCTCCCCGCTGTCAGGTGTGGGTGCTGGGCGCTCCATCATCATGGGAGGGAATGCTGGATACAGGTCGCTCCCCGTGGGTGGCCGCCAACTGAAGACCTCCGAGTCTTCCCCCTCGCGGTCGTCGACGTTGACTTGTTGCTCTTCCATCTCTGTACCGCCGTGCTCGAACCCGAGGTCCTCCCCGAACACGTCCATGTCAGTCTCTGCGTCGGTCGCTCGACCTGGCATCTCCAGCCACTTCCTGCGCCATCGCTCCTCTGGTCGATCGTCCCACCAATACGAGTTGCCTGATGCCGAACCTGCCGGTGAACCTTCTGGGGAACGGGTGCTCCGTGCGGGTTCCCCTTCTGAGTCGAATCCATGGAACGTGCTGGAAGAAAGTGTGGGTGTGAACAACCAGTCGTCGAAGAAGCTCGCTGGCATGGGTTTGTGTGGGAAGAGGGCATGAAACTCGTCCTTGAGCAGGGGTTCCTCCAAAGCGTAGTCTGGTACCCAGCTATTGGCGCTGGCCCGGGTGCCCTCTCTGGCTAAGAGGTATTCGACTCCCTCTTCCCCCCATCTGGAGTCCAAAATCTCCGTGACCTCGTTGATGTGGTCCTGGTGCTTCACCTCCCGCGTCTCCGTCCGTTCCCGGAGCGGACTTGGCGCCGTCCCTGGCTCCTGGAACCTGTGAGGTGCCTTGTAGGGAGTGAGCACCGACCTGTGGAACACCGGATGCATTCTGGAACCCTCCGGCAGCGCCAGTCGGAAGGCTACCGGGTTGATCTGCGCTTCGACTTGGTACGGACCGATCTGCTTGTGCCCCAACTTCTTCTTGGCAAGCGACCTGGTCGGCACTGCGTGGGCTGCCAACCAGACCCAGTCTCCCACTTGGATCACTTCGCCAACCCGCCTGTGCTTGTCAGCTTGCACCTTGTAGGCGTGCTTAGCTAGCTCCAGCTGCCGTCTGAGTTGATCGTGGACCGCCTGCAGCTCTGACGCGAACGCGTCCGCCGTCTGTGGTTCTCCTTCCCCCACTCTCTCCAGTCCCGGGAAGGTTCTGGGATTCCTCCCATTGTTGGCAAAGAACGGCGTCACTCCTGTGGACACGTGCTTCGTGTTGTTGTAAGCGAACTCGGCTAGCGGCAGGTAATCCACCCACGTCGCAGGCTGTTGATTGGCATAGCATCTCAGGTACTGCTGCATGATGGCATTGACCCTCTCTGCTTGCCCGTTGGTCTGCGGGTGTCTTGCTGATGCCAGATTGACCTTGACATTTAGAAAACCCATCAGCTTCTGCCAGAAAGACGAGATGAACTGGCGTCCGCGGTCGGACAGGATAGACCGTGGCAGGCCATGCACTTTGAACACGTGATCTATGAACAGTTTGGCGGTTTGTTCCGCCGTGGCCACCTTCGCACACGGAATGAAATGTGCCATCTTGGTGAACAAGTCCACCACCACTAGCACAGCTGTCTTGCCTCTCGAGTTGGGTAAATCCGTCACAAAGTCCAGGGCCACCCTCTCCCACGGTTCAAACGGTGTTTGCAGCGGTTCTAACAGTCCCGCCGGTGGTCTGTGTACCGGCTTGGCCCTCTGGCAGGTGTCGCACCTCGCGACGTAGTCCGCGACCTCTCCTCTCAGCCTGGGCCACCAGAAGTCTCTCGCGACTAATTCCATCGTTTTCTCTGTGCCAAAGTGACCGGCCGTGGGTGCGTCGTGCAACTGTTGCAGTACCTTGGCGCGAAGGTCGTCTCCTGGTACATAGACAGCCCCTTTGCGTAGGAGCAAGCCGTCCCGCACCTGGAACTCGTCCGTGGTAGCCGTGCCTCTGAGCAGTTCCGCCATCTTGTCTTGCGCGAATGAGTCGTCCCGCAATGCACGTCGCACCGCATCCAGGTCTACTGTAGCTGAGGCACACGCCCACGCCGTCGGTGCGAAGATGTGCATGGCCGCCGCTGGCGTCACCTCTTCTAGGTATTGCGGTTTTCGGGACAGTGCATCCGCCATGATGTTGGTGTCGCCTGGGACGTACTCTATTCGGAAATTGAAGTCAGCAAAGAACTCCGCCCAACGTATCTGCCTCTGGTTCAGGAACTGAGCCGTGCGCCAGTGCTCCAGATTCTTGTGGTCCGTGCAGACCTGCACCGTGTGCTTGGCGCCGATTAGGAAGTGCCTCCACGCCTTGAAAGCTGCATGAATGGCCAGCAACTCCCTGTCCCAGATGGTGTAGTTCTGCTCCGACTTGCTGAGCTTTCTGGAGTAGAACGCTCCCGGCCGCCACACCCCCTGCGGGTCTCGCTGCATCAGGACAGCTCCCACGGCTCTGTCTGACGCGTCTGTCTCTACCCTCAACGGTTTACTGGGGTCGATATGCAGCAGTTGCTTCTCCGATGCGAAGAGATGCTTGAGCGCTTGAAAGGACTGTTCCGCCTGCTCCGTCCAGATGAATTTCTTTTTTTTGGAGCTGAGCGTGTCCGTAATTGCTGCCGTCTGCATCGCGAACCCCTTGATAAACTTGCGATAGAAGTTGGCGAAGCCGACAAACCGCTGGACCTCCTTCCGGTTGCGCGGGCTTTTCCAATCCAATACCGCACGAACCTTGGTGCTGTCCATGGCTATCCCCTTGTCCGACAACTTGTATCCCAGGAAATCCACCTCCGTCGTGTCGAACTGGCACTTCTCCAGCTTGGCGTACAGTCTATGTTGTTGCAACCTGCTGAGCACCTCCCTCACGTCTCGGTCGTGAGCTTGCTGCGAGTCAGAGAAAATCAGGATGTCATCCAGGAAGCAGACGCATGTCTTGTAGAGGAGTCCCTCCAACACGTGATGCATAAAAGCTTGAAAACAGTGAGAGCCATTTTGTAATCCAAAGGGCATAACTCTGTATTCGTAGGTGCCCAGCGGTGTGAACATGGCCGTCTTCCACTCATCGCCCTCCCGCATGCGGATGAGATTGTACGCCCCTCGCAGGTCCAACTTGGTGAACACGCGTCCCTTGCGCACTGTCGCGAGGAGGTCGTCAATCCTGGGCATGGGGTAGTCAGACGGTTTGGTCATCTGGTTCAAAAGGCGGTAGTCCACAACTAGTCTTTTTTGGGGCGTGTCTTTCTTTTTCACGAAGAAAACGGGACTGCCCCCCACTGCCTTGGACTCTCTGATGAAGCCACGCTCCAGATTATGCTCGATGAACTGTTTGAGTTCCTGCATTTCATCTTCAGACATGGAGTATAGCCGCCCCTTCGGCAGCGTCGACCCCGGTAGGAGGTCAATCTTGCAGTCATATGGCCGGTGAGGGGGTAGCTTGTCCGCCTCCTTCTCGCAGAAGACCTCCAAAAAGCTCGCGTATTTGTGGGGGACCGCTTGCAACGTTCCCAACTGCAGTTGTGATTCCTCCTCCTCTCCCTCCCGTCGGGGCAGGATGCAGTGTTCTGCGCAATAAGAGGAGCCGAAGATCAGTTGTCTCTGGTACCAAGCCAGTGTCGGACTGTGCCTGTCCAGCCAACTCATGCCCAACACAATGGGCGTGTCCGACAGTTGGGTGACATTAAAACTGATGACTTCCCTGTGGTTGCCAAGGCGCATCACCATCGGTGGCGTCTGCTTCACCACCTGCCCCCCTAGCAACTCTCTGCCATCCACTGTGACGACTTGCAGGGGCAGAGTGGCAGGCAATAGCTGTATAGCGTGCTGCTCCACAAAGCTCTGCGCTATAAAGTCTGCGTTGCTTCCAGAATCCACAGAAAGCGGCACTTCGATAGTGACGCCGTCGGGTAGCTGGAGAGATGCTGTGAGCTGCACTACTGGTTTTGGTGGGAGGGGATCCGTGGGTTGCAAGATTGCTGGGGACTGCTTCACAGATGCGTCTGGCTGGGCCCCAGTGCCTCCGTCTCCAGCCAGACATCGTCGTTTCCCTGCTGTGGTTCTCCTTGCTGCGTTGCTGCAGTCACCATTGCTGAGGCTGCAGTGTGCTTGTGGAGCCTCCGGGGACACTCCTTCGCCAAATGGCCTGGATCCTCGCAGATGTAACACTTCCTGTTCCCTCTAGGAGGCTTCGCTTTCACTGCTGCCGGTGCTAGGGCTCTGGCTGCTGACTGAGCCCTTGCACCTCCAACCTCCCTCGGTTCCCCTCCCCCTCCTGGCGGAGGTGTGGATTGCGCACGCGCTGCTTCCCTCGGAACGAAAGAGAAACTTCTCGCTGCTTCGCGCCCTCCACGTCCTTCATCTCTGCACCATGGACGTTCTTCCAGCCTCACCCCCACAGTCAGCGCCCTTTGGACCACCTCCTGCGTGCTTCGGGGCCTCTCCCCCCTTGCAATTTCATCCTTAACCGCTGAACTTAGACCCTCCCAGAAGAGGTCTCTGACAGGGGGCGAATCCCGATCCCATTCTAAAGCACTGACCAGCGCAAAAAATCGGGCGTGATACTGCCGGACGCTCGCCCTCCCTTGTTTTAGTCCATGAATCTCCCGTCTGGCAAGATCCACATCAATAGTAGACAAAAAACACGCATCCATCGCTTTGATAAAGGCATCTGCATTCTGAAGCGCCGGATCTTTATCCCTCCACAAATTGCGCAGCCAGGCTTTGGCATCCCCATGCAAATGGGACAATATGAACCCCACCTTCTCTTCCTCATCTCTAAAGTCTTTTGCCAGCAGTTGCAGTGCGCACATTACGTCTGCTCTAAAATTAGGGTACTGTTGCAAAGTCCCATCGAAGTGAGCCACAAGCCCTCCTGCTCTCCGTGCCAATCCCACGCCCTCCGGTCTGGGTCCCGGTTGCCCTTGCTTAACAAGCATTTCAAACCTGGCGTGTAGGTCTCTGTAGGCGGCTGTAATCTCCTCCTCCCGTTTCTTGGAAGCCAATACCTCTGAGGACAACTGGTTCACTGCCTCTTGCAGCGCGGAGATCCTCTGTTCTTCCGTCATCTTGCTAACCTTTGTGAGCTCGCTTACAGACACCCCTCTTCCTCCCCTAGCGGCTTCTGCTCCCGCTGCGAGGTTTCAGGTTTCTGAAGCTTTGACGAGACGGGTCTTACTGTCAGAGCTGCTACCAGGTCCCAGCTCACATAGGACCACGCCACACAGCGTCCACTTTAAAAGAGTCTTTATTGAGTTACAGGTTTCATTTCCGAACTGCAGCGTGCAGCTCTACACCTTCTGCTCTAGGTCGGCGAAGACCCGTCTGAGTCCCCGCCTCTTGCACACCAGCTTAATACCCTAGCCTTGCTCCACCTCCTTCGCCTCTCCCTACGTCTCTGGGTCCTTCTGCCCCCCTGGGCCTCCTCCCTTCTACTCTCCTCTGACGCTGACCCCCCTGATCCTTCTGCCTCCTTGCGGCGGGCTTTAGGACCTGGCTCACTCTCCGGGCTGCTTACTGCTCCAGCTTCCGCTGCATTTGAACTTGGCGCGCGCGCCCAACTCTCTACTTTCCTCTTAACCGTTGCCTCGCTCTCTGAGGAGGGCGTGACCACCCCTGACTCGTGCCCTCCCTCCTGCTGACAGCCTCCGGAACCCGATGCCTGGCTACCTTCCTCCCTGCTGCTCTCAGTCTTGAGCGTGGGTCCCGACTTCCAGCTGCTGCTCTCTGAATCTCCTCTGTTCCCTTCCTCCTGGGGTGTCCCCCCGGATCCCCCCCTTGCTCTGCTCACTGGGGCTCCCTTTTGGGAGTCCTCTGACTCACTGCTTAGGCTTGGAGATCTCGGGTCGTCATCATCACTCATTCTCCCTTCGGCTTCCTCCCCCTCGCTCTCTGTTTCCACCCTTCTCTGCGTCTCTGCTTCTGAACCCCTGACAGTTAT
>NC_138759.1:141120577-141125577 GCF_965113315.1 Podarcis vaucheri
ACCCCCCTGATCCTTCTGCCTCCTTGCGGCGGGCTTTAGGACCTGGCTCACTCTCCGGGCTGCTTACTGCTCCAGCTTCCGCTGCATTTGAACTTGGCGCGCGCGCCCAACTCTCTACTTTCCTCTTAACCGTTGCCTCGCTCTCTGAGGAGGGCGTGACCACCCCTGACTCGTGCCCTCCCTCCTGCTGACAGCCTCCGGAACCCGATGCCTGGCTACCTTCCTCCCTGCTGCTCTCAGTCTTGAGCGTGGGTCCCGACTTCCAGCTGCTGCCGCCCTCAGTTATGAGCGTGGGTCCCGACTTCCAGCTGCTGCTCTCTGAATCTCCTCTGTTCCCTTCCTCCTGGGGTGTCCCCCCGGATCCCCCCCTTGCTCTGCTCACTGGGGCTCCCTTTTGGGAGTCCTCTGACTCACTGCTTAGGCTTGGAGATCTCGGGTCGTCATCATCACTCATTCTCCCTTCGGCTTCCTCCCCCTCGCTCTCTGTTTCCACCCTTCTCTGCGTCTCTGCTTCTGAACCCCTGACATCCATCCCCCCCTCGAAGCCCCCCCTTCCCCCCTCCCCGCTGTCAGGTGTGGGTGCTGGGCGCTCCATCATCATGGGAGGGAATGCTGGATACAGGTCGCTCCCCGGGGGTGGCCGCCAACTGAAGACCTCCGAGTCTTCCCCCTCGCGGTCGTCGACGTGGACTTGTTGCTCTTCCATCTCTGTACCGCCGTGCTCGAACCCGAGGTCCTCCCCGAACACGTCCATGTCAGTCTCTGCGTCGGTCGCTCGACCTGGCATCTCCAGCCACTTCCTGCGCCATCGCTCCTCTGGTCGATCGTCCCACCAATACGAGTTGCCTGATGCCGAACCTGCCGGTGAACCTTCTGGGGAACGGGTGCTCCGTGCGGGTTCCCCTTCTGAGTCGAATCCATGGAACGTGCTGGAAGAAAGTGTGGGTGTGAACAACCAGTCGTCGAAGAAGCTCGCTGGCATGGGTTTGTGTGGGAAGAGGGCATGAAACTCGTCCTTGAGCAGGGGTTCCTCCAAAGCGTAGTCTGGTACCCAGCTATTGGCGCTGGCCCGGGTGCCCTCTCTGGCTAAGAGGTATTCGACTCCCTCTTCCCCCCATCTGGAGTCCAAAATCTCCGTGACCTCGTTGATGTGGTCCTGGTGCTTCACCTCCCGCGTCTCCGTCCGTTCCCGGAGCGGACTTGGCGCCGTCCCTGGCTCCTGGAACCTGTGAGGTGCCTTGTAGGGAGTGAGCACCGACCTGTGGAACACCGGATGCATTCTGGAACCCTCCGGCAGCGCCAGTCGGAAAGCTACCGGGTTGATCTGCGCTTCGACTTGGTACGGACCGATCTGCTTGTGCCCCAACTTCTTCTTGGCAAGCGACCTGGTCGGCACTGCGTGGGCTGCCAACCAGACCCAGTCTCCCACTTGGATCACTTCGCCAACCCGCCTGTGCTTGTCAGCTTGCACCTTGTAGGCGTGCTTAGCTAGCTCCAGCTGCCGTCTGAGTTGATCGTGGACCGCCTGCAGCTCTGACGCGAACGCGTCCGCCGTCTGTGGTTCTCCTTCCCCCACTCTCTCCAGTCCCGGGAAGGTTCTGGGATTCCTCCCATTGTTGGCAAAGAACGGCGTCACTCCTGTGGACACGTGCTTCGTGTTGTTGTAAGCGAACTCGGCTAGCGGCAGGTAATCCACCCACGTCGCAGGCTGTTGATTGGCATAGCATCTCAGGTACTGCTGCATGATGGCATTGACCCTCTCTGCTTGCCCGTTGGTCTGCGGGTGTCTTGCTGATGCCAGATTGACCTTGACATTTAGAAAACCCATCAGCTTCTGCCAGAAAGACGAGATGAACTGGCGTCCGCGGTCGGACAGGATAGACCGTGGCAGGCCATGCACTTTGAACACGTGATCTATGAACAGTTTGGCGGTTTGTTCCGCCGTGGCCACCTTCGCACACGGAATGAAATGTGCCATCTTGGTGAACAAGTCCACCACCACTAGCACAGCTGTCTTGCCTCTCGAGCTGGGTAAATCCGTCACAAAGTCCAGGGCCACCCTCTCCCACGGTTCAAACGGTGTTTGCAGCGGTTCTAACAGTCCCGCCGGTGGTCTGTGTACCGGCTTGGCCCTCTGGCAGGTGTCGCACCTCGCGACGTAGTCCGCGACCTCTCCTCTCAGCCTGGGCCACCAGAAGTCTCTCGCGACTAATTCCATCGTTTTCTCTGTGCCAAAGTGACCGGCCGTGGGTGCGTCGTGCAACTGTTGCAGTACCTTGGCGCGAAGGTCGTCTCCTGGTACATAGACAGCCCCTTTGCGTAGGAGCAAGCCGTCCCGCACCTGGAACTCGTCCGTGGTAGCCGTGCCTCTGAGCAGTTCCGCCATCTTGTCTTGCGCGAATGAGTCGTCCCGCAATGCACGTCGCACCGCATCCAGGTCTACTGTAGCTGAGGCACACGCCCACGCCGTCGGTGCGAAGATGTGCATGGCCGCCGCTGGCGTCACCTCTTCTAGGTATTGCGGTTTTCGGGACAGTGCATCCGCCATGATGTTGGTGTCGCCTGGGACGTACTCTATTCGGAAATTGAAGTCAGCAAAGAACTCCGCCCAACGTATCTGCCTCTGGTTCAGGAACTGAGCCGTGCGCCAGTGCTCCAGATTCTTGTGGTCCGTGCAGACCTGCACCGTGTGCTTGGCGCCGATTAGGAAGTGCCTCCACGCCTTGAAAGCTGCATGAATGGCCAGCAACTCCCTGTCCCAGATGGTGTAGTTCTGCTCCGACTTGCTGAGCTTTCTGGAGTAGAACGCTCCCGGCCGCCACACCCCCTGCGGGTCTCGCTGCAGCAGGACAGCTCCCACGGCTCTGTCTGACGCGTCTGTCTCTACCCTCAACGGTTTACTGGGGTCGATATGCAGCAGTTGCTTCTCCGATGCGAAGAGATGCTTGAGCGCTTGAAAGGACCGTTCCGCCTGCTCCGTCCAGATGAATTTCTTTTTTTTGGAGCTGAGCGTGTCCGTAATTGCTGCCGTCTGCATCGCGAACCCCTTGATAAACTTGCGATAGAAGTTGGCGAAGCCGACAAACCGCTGGACCTCCTTCCGGTTGCGCGGGCTTTTCCAATCCAATACCGCACGAACCTTGGTGCTGTCCATGGCTATCCCCTTGTCCGACAACTTGTATCCCAGGAAATCCACCTCCGTCGTGTCGAACTGGCACTTCTCCAGCTTGGCGTACAGTCTATGTTGTTGCAACCTGCTGAGCACCTCCCTCACGTCTCGGTCGTGAGCTTGCTGCGAGTCAGAGAAAATCAGGATGTCATCCAGGAAGCAGACGCATGTCTTGTAGAGGAGTCCCTCCAACACGTGATGCATAAAAGCTTGAAAACAGTGAGAGCCATTTTGTAATCCAAAGGGCATAACTCTGTATTCGTAGGTGCCCAGCGGTGTGAACATGGCCGTCTTCCACTCATCGCCCTCCCGCATGCGGATGAGATTGTACGCCCCTCGCAGGTCCAACTTGGTGAACACGCGTCCCTTGCGCACCGTCGCGAGGAGGTCGTCAATCCTGGGCATGGGGTAATCAGACGGTTTGGTCATCTGGTTCAAAAGGCGGTAGTCCACAACTAGTCTTTTTTGGGGCGTGTCTTTCTTTTTCACGAAGAAAACGGGACTGCCCCCCACTGCCTTGGACTCTCTGATGAAGCCACGCTCCAGATTATGCTCGATGAACTGTTTGAGTTCCTGCATTTCATCTTCAGACATGGAGTATAGCCGCCCCTTCGGCAGCGTCGCCCCCGGTAGGAGGTCAATCTTGCAGTCATATGGCCGGTGAGGGGGTAGCTTGTCCGCCTCCTTCTCGCAGAAGACCTCCAAAAAGCTCGCGTATTTGTGGGGGACCGCTTGCAACGTTCCCAACTGCAGTTGTGATTCCTCCTCCTCTCCCTCCCGTCGGGGCAGGATGCAGTGTTCTGCGCAATAAGAGGAGCCGAAGATCAGTTGTCTCTGGTACCAAGCCAGTGTCGGACTGTGCCTGTCCAGCCAACTCATGCCCAACACAATGGGCGTGTCCGACAGTTGGGTGACATTAAAACTGATGACTTCCCTGTGGTTGCCAAGGCGCATCACCATCGGTGGCGTCTGCTTCACCACCTGCCCCCCTAGCAACTCTCTGCCATCCACTGTGACGACTTGTAGGGGCAGAGTGGCAGGCAATAGCTGTATAGCGTGCTGCTCCACAAAGCTCTGCGCTATAAAGTCTGCGTTGCTTCCAGAATCCACCGAAAGCGGCACTTCGATAGTGACGCCGTCGGGTAGCTGGAGAGATGCTGTGAGCTGCACTACTGGTTTGGGTGGGAGGGGATCCGTGGGTTGCAAGATTGCTGGGGACTGCTTCACAGATGCGTCTGGCTGGGCCCCAGTGCCTCCGTCTCCAGCCAGACATCGTCGTTTCCCTGCTGTGGTTCTCCTTGCTGCGTTGCTGCAGTCACCATTGCTGAGGCTGCAGTGTGCTTGTGGAGCCTCCGGGGACACTCCTTCGCCAAATGGCCTGGATCCTCGCAGATGTAACACTTCCTGTTCCCTCTAGGAGGCTTCGCTTTCCCTGCTGCCGGTGCTAGGGCTCTGGCTGCTGACTGAGCCCTTGCACCTCCAACCTCCATCGGTTCCCCTCCCCCTCCTGGCGGAGGTGTGGATTGCGCACGCGCTGCTTCCCTCGGAACGAAAGAGAAACTTCTCGCTGCTTCGCGCCCTCCACGTCCTTCATCTCTGCACCATGGACGTTCTTCCAGCCTCACCCCCACAGTCAGCGCCCTTTGGACCACCTCCTGCGTGCTTCGGGGCCTCTCCCCCCTTGCAATTTCATCCTTAACCGCTGAACTTAGACCCTCCCAGAAGAGGTCTCTGACAGGGGGCGAATCTCGATCCCATTCTAAAGCACTGACCAGCGCAAAAAATCGGGCGTGATACTGCCGGACGCTCGCCCTCCCTTGTTTTAGTCCAT
>NC_138759.1:141148077-141153077 GCF_965113315.1 Podarcis vaucheri
GAGGTATTCGACTCCCTCTTCCCCCCATCTGGAGTCCAAAATCTCCGTGACCTCGTTGATGTGGTCCTGGTGCTTCACCTCCCGCGTCTCCGTCCGTTCCCGGAGCGGACTTGGCGCCGTCCCTGGCTCCTGGAACCTGTGAGGTGCCTTGTAGGGAGTGAGCACCGACCTGTGGAACACCGGATGCATTCTGGAACCCTCCGGCAGCGCCAGTCGGAAAGCTACCGGGTTGATCTGCGCTTCGACTTGGTACGGACCGATCTGCTTGTGCCCCAACTTCTTCTTGGCAAGCGACCTGGTCGGCACTGCGTGGGCTGCCAACCAGACCCAGTCTCCCACTTGGATCACTTCGCCAACCCGCCTGTGCTTGTCAGCTTGCACCTTGTAGGCGTGCTTAGCTAGCTCCAGCTGCCGTCTGAGTTGATCGTGGACCGCCTGCAGCTCTGACGCGAACGCGTCCGCCGTCTGTGGTTCTCCTTCCCCCACTCTCTCCAGTCCCGGGAAGGTTCTGGGATTCCTCCCATTGTTGGCAAAGAACGGCGTCACTCCTGTGGACACGTGTTTCGTGTTGTTGTAAGCGAACTCGGCTAGCGGCAGGTAATCCACCCACGTCGCAGGCTGTTGATTGGCATAGCATCTCAGGTACTGCTGCATGATGGCATTGACCCTCTCTGCTTGCCCGTTGGTCTGCGGGTGTCTTGCTGATGCCAGATTGACCTTGACATTTAGAAAACCCATCAGCTTCTGCCAGAAAGACGAGATGAACTGGCGTCCGCGGTCGGACAGGATAGACCGTGGCAGACCATGCACTTTGAACACGTGATCTATGAACAGTTTGGCGGTTTGTTCCGCCGTGGCCACCTTCGCACACGGAATGAAATGTGCCATCTTGGTGAACAAGTCCACCACCACTAGCACAGCTGTCTTGCCTCTCGAGCTGGGTAAATCCGTCACAAAGTCCAGGGCCACCCTCTCCCACGGTTCAAACGGTGTTTGCAGCGGTTCTAACAGTCCCGCCGGTGGTCTGTGTACCGGCTTGGCCCTCTGGCAGGTGTCGCACCTCGCGACGTAGTCCGCGACCTCTCCTCTCAGCCTGGGCCACCAGAAGTCTCTCGCGACTAATTCCATCGTTTTCTCTGTGCCAAAGTGACCGGCCGTGGGTGCGTCGTGCAACTGTTGCAGTACCTTGGCGCGAAGGTCGTCTCCTGGTACATAGACAGCCCCTTTGCGTAGGAGCAAGCCGTCCCGCACCTGGAACTCGTCCGTGGTAGCCGTGCCTCCGAGCAGTTCCGCCATCTTGTCTTGCGCGAATGAGTCGTCCCGCAATGCACGTCGCACCGCATCCAGGTCTACTGTAGCTGAGGCACACGCCCACGCCGTCGGTGCGAAGATGTGCATGGCCGCCGCTGGCGTCACCTCTTCTAGGTATTGCGGTTTTCGGGACAGTGCATCCGCCATGATGTTGGTGTCGCCTGGGACGTACTCTATTCGGAAATTGAAGTCAGCAAAGAACTCCGCCCAACGTATCTGCCTCTGGTTCAGGAACTGAGCCGTGCGCCAGTGCTCCAGATTCTTGTGGTCCGTGCAGACCTGCACCGTGTGCTTGGCGCCGATTAGGAAGTGCCTCCACGCCTTGAAAGCTGCATGAATGGCCAGCAACTCCCTGTCCCAGATGGTGTAGTTCTGCTCCGACTTGCTGAGCTTTCTGGAGTAGAACGCTCCCGGCCGCCACACCCCCTGCGGGTCTCGCTGCAGCAGGACAGCTCCCACGGCTCTGTCTGACGCGTCTGTCTCTACCCTCAACGGTTTACTGGGGTCGATATGCAGCAGTTGCTTCTCCGATGCGAAGAGATGCTTGAGCGCTTGAAAGGACTGTTCCGCCTGCTCCGTCCAGATGAATTTCTTTTTTTTGGAGCTGAGCGTGTCCGTAATTGCTGCCGTCTGCATCGCGAACCCCTTGATAAACTTGCGATAGAAGTTGGCGAAGCCGACAAACCGCTGGACCTCCTTCCGGTTGCGCGGGCTTTTCCAATCCAATACCGCACGAACCTTGGTGCTGTCCATGGCTATCCCCTTGTCCGACAACTTGTATCCCAGGAAATCCACCTCCGTCGTGTCGAACTGGCACTTCTCCAGCTTGGCGTACAGTCTATGTTGTTGCAACCTGCTGAGCACCTCCCTCACGTCTCGGTCGTGAGCTTGCTGCGAGTCAGAGAAAATCAGGATGTCATCCAGGAAGCAGACGCATGTCTTGTAGAGGAGTCCCTCCAACACGTGATGCATAAAAGCTTGAAAACAGTGAGAGCCATTTTGTAATCCAAAGGGCATAACTCTGTATTCGTAGGTGCCCAGCGGTGTGAACATGGCCGTCTTCCACTCATCGCCCTCCCGCATGCGGATGAGATTGTACGCCCCTCGCAGGTCCAACTTGGTGAACACGCGTCCCTTGCGCACCGTCGCGAGGAGGTCGTCAATCCTGGGCATGGGGTAATCAGACGGTTTGGTCATCTGGTTCAAAAGGCGGTAGTCCACAACTAGTCTTTTTTGGGGCGTGTCTTTCTTTTTCACGAAGAAAACGGGACTGCCCCCCACTGCCTTGGACTCTCTGATGAAGCCACGCTCCAGATTATGCTCGATGAACTGTTTGAGTTCCTGCATTTCATCTTCAGACATGGAGTATAGCCGCCCCTTCGGCAGCGTCGCCCCCGGTAGGAGGTCAATCTTGCAGTCATATGGCCGGTGAGGGGGTAGCTTGTCCGCCTCCTTCTCGCAGAAGACCTCCAAAAAGCTCGCGTATTTGTGGGGGACCGCTTGCAACGTTCCCAACTGCAGTTGTGATTCCTCCTCCTCTCCCTCCCGTCGGGGCAGGATGCAGTGTTCTGCGCAATAAGAGGAGCCGAAGATCAGTTGTCTCTGGTACCAAGCCAGTGTCGGACTGTGCCTGTCCAGCCAACTCATGCCCAACACAATGGGCGTGTCCGACAGTTGGGTGACATTAAAACTGATGACTTCCCTGTGGTTGCCAAGGCGCATCACCATCGGTGGCGTCTGCTTCACCACCTGCCCCCCTAGCAACTCTCTGCCATCCACTGTGACGACTTGCAGGGGCAGAGTGGCAGGCAATAGCTGTATAGCGTGCTGCTCCACAAAGCTCTGCGCTATAAAGTCTGCGTTGCTTCCAGAATCCACAGAAAGCGGCACTTCGATAGTGACGCCGTCGGGTAGCTGGAGAGATGCTGTGAGCTGCACTACTGGTTTGGGTGGGAGGGGGTCCGTGGGTTGCAAGATCGCTGGGGACTGCTTCACTGATGCGTCTGGCTGGGCCCCAGTGCCTCTGTCTCCAGCCAGACATCGTCGTTTCCCTGCTGTGGTTCTCTTTGCTGCGTTGCTGCAGTCACCATTGCTGAGGCTGCAGTGTGCTTGTGGAGCCTCCGGGGACACTCTTTCGCCAAATGGCCTGGATCCTCGCAGATGTAACACTTCCTGTTCCCTCTAGGAGGCTTCGCTTTCCCTGCTGCCGGTGCTAGGGCTCTGGCTGCTGACTGAGCCCTTGCACCTCCAACCTCCATCGGTTCCCCTCCCCCTCCTGGCGGAGGTGTGGATTGCGCACGCGCTGCTTCCCTCGGAACGAAAGAGAAACTTCTCGCTGCTTCGCGCCCTCCACGTCCTTCATCTCTGCACCATGGACGTTCTTCCAGCCTCACCCCCACAGTCAGCGCCCTTTGGACCACCTCCTGCGTGCTTCGGGGCCTCTCCCCCCTTGCAATTTCATCCTTAACCGCTGAACTTAGACCCTCCCAGAAGAGGTCTCTGACAGGGGGCGAATCCCGATCCCATTCTAAAGCACTGACCAGCGCAAAAAATCGGGCGTGATACTGCCGGACGCTCGCCCTCCCTTGTTTTAGTCCATGAATCTCCCGTCTGGCAAGATCCACATCAATAGTAGACAAAAAACACGCATCCATCGCTTTGATAAAGGCATCTGCATTCTGAAGCGCCGGATCTTTATCCCTCCACAAATTGCGCAGCCAGGCTTTGGCATCCCCATGCAAATGGGACAATATGAACCCCACCTTCTCTTCCTCATCTCTAAAGTCTTTTGCCAGCAGTTGCAGTGCGCACATTACGTCTGCTCTAAAATTAGGGTACTGTTGCAAAGTCCCATCGAAGTGAGCCACAAGCCCTCCTGCTCTCCGTGCCAATCCCACGCCCTCCGGTCTGGGTCCCGGTTGCCCTTGCTTAACAAGCATTTCAAACCTGGCGTGTAGGTCTCTGTAGGCGGCTGTAGTCTCCTCCTCCCGTTTCTTGGAAGCCAATACCTCTGAGGACAACTGGGTCACTGCCTCTTGCAGCGCGGAGATCCTCTGTTCTTCCGTCATCTTGCTAACCTTTGTGAGCTCGCTTACAGACACCCCTCTTCCTCCCCTAGCGGCTTCTGCTCCCGCTGCGAGGTTTCAGGTTTCTGAAGCTTTGAGGAGACGGGTCTTACTGTCAGAGCTGCTACCAGGTCCCAGCTCACATAGGACCACGCCACACAGCGTCCACTTTAAAAGAGTCTTTATTGAGTTACAGGTTTCATTTCCGAACTGCAGCGTGCAGCTCTACACCTTCTGCTCTAGGTCGGCGAAGACCCGTCTGAGTCCCCGCCTCTTGCACACCAGCTTAATACCCTAGCCTTGCTCCACCTCCTTCGCCTCTCCCTACGTCTCTGGGTCCTTCTGCCCCCCTGGGCCTCCTCCCTTCTACTCTCCTCTGACGCTGACCCCCCTGATCCTTCTGCCTCCTTGCGGCGGGCTTTAGGACCTGGCTCACTCTCCGGGCTGCTTACTGCTCCAGCTTCCCCTGCATTTGAACTTGGCGCGCGCGCCCAACTCTCTACTTTCCTCTTAACCGTTGCCTCGCTCTCTGAGGAGGGCGTGACCACCCCTGACTCGTGCCCTCCCTCCTGCTGACAGCCTCCGGAACCCGATGCCTGGCTACCTTCCTCCCTGCTGCTCTCA
>NC_138759.1:141168077-141173077 GCF_965113315.1 Podarcis vaucheri
ATTCCTCCCCCTCGCTCTCTGCTTCCTCCCTTCTCTGCGTCTCTGCTCCTGAACCCCTGACATCCATCCCCCCCTCGAAGCCCCCCCTTCCCCCCTCCCCGCTTTCAGGTGTGGGTGCTGGGTGCTCCATCATCACGGGAGGGAATGCCGGATACAGTTCGCTCCCCGTGGTTGGCCGCCAACTGAAGACCTCCGAGTCTTCCTCCTCGCGGTCGCCGACGTTGACCTGTTCCGCTTCCATCTCTGTACCGCCGTGCTCGAACCCAAGGTCCTCCCCGAACACGTCCATGTCAGTCTCTGCGTCGGTCGCTCGACCTGGCATCTCCAGCCACTTCCGGCGCCATTGCTCCTCCGGTCGATCGTCCCACCAATACGAGGTGTCTGACGCCGAACCCGCCGGCGATCCTTCTGGGGAACGGGTGCTCAGTGCGGGTTCCCCGTCCGAGTCGAATCCATGGAACGTGCTGGAAGAAAGTGTGGGCGTGAACAGCCAGTCGTCGAAGAAGCTCGCTGGCATGGGTCTGTGTGGGAAAAGGGCATGAAACTCGTCCTTGAGTAGGGGTTCCTCCAAAGCGTAGTCTGGCACCCAGCTATTGGCGCTGGCCCGGGTGCCCTCTCTGGCTAGGAGGTATTCGACTCCCTCTTCTCCCCATCTGGAGTCCAAAATCTCCGTGACCTCGTTGATGGGGTCTTGCTGCGTCACCCCTCGCGTCTCCGTCCGCTCCCGGAACGGACTCGGTGCCGTCCCTGGCTCCTGGAATCTGTGAGGTGCCTTGTAGGGAGTGAGCACCGACCTGTGGAACACCGGATGCATTCTGGAACCCTCCGGCAGCGCCAGTCGGAAGGCTACCGGGTTGATCTGTGCTTCGACTTGGTACGGACCAATTTGCTTGTGCCCCAACTTCTTCTTGGCTAGTGACCTGGTCGGCACTGCGTGGGCTGCCAACCAGACCCAGTCTCCCACTTGGATCTCTTCGCCAACCCGCCTGTGCTTGTCAGCTTGCACCTTGTAGGCGTGCTTAGCTAGCTCCAGCTGCCGTCTGAGTTGATCGTGTACCGCCTGCAACTCTGACGCGAACGCGTCCGCCGTCTGTGGTTCTCCGTCCCCCACTCTCTCCCGTCCCGGGAAGGTTCTGGGATTCCTCCCATTGTTGGCGAAGAACGGCGTCACCCCTGTGGACACGTGCTTCGTGTTGTTGTAAGCGAACTCGGCGAGCGGCAGGTAATCCACCCAGGTCGCAGGTTGTTGATTGGCATAGCATCTCAGGTACTGCTGCATGATGGCATTGACCCTCTCTGCTTGCCCGTTGGTCTGCGGGTGTCTTGCTGATGCCAGATCGACCTTGACATTTAGAAAACTCATCAGCTTCTGCCAGAAATTCGAGACGAACTGGCGCCCGCGGTCGGACAGGATAGACCGCGGCAGACCATGCACTTTGAACACGTGATCTATGAACAGTTTGGCGGTTTGTTCCGCCGTGGCCACCTTCGCACACGGAATGAAATGTGCCATCTTGGTGAACAAGTCCACCACCACTAGTACAGCTGTCTTGCCTCTCGAGCTGGGTAGATCCGTAACAAAGTCCAGGGCCACTCTCTCCCACGGTTCAAACGGCGTTTGCAGCGGTTCCAGCAGTCCCGCCGGTGGTTTGTGCACCGGTTTGGCCCTCTGGCAGGTGTCGCACCTCGCAACGTAGTCCGCGACTTCCCCTCTCAGTCTGGGCCACCAAAAGTCCCTTGCGACTAATTCCACCGTTTTTTCCGTGCCAAAGTGCCCGGCCGTGGGTGCGTCGTGCAGCTGCTGCAGTACCCTGGCGCGAAGTTCGTCTCCCGGCACGTAGATGGCCCCTTTACGTAAGAGCAAGCCGTCTCGTATCTGGAACTCGTCGCCCTTCGCCGCGCCCTTGTGCACCTCTGCCATCTTCGCCCGCGCGAAGGAGTCGTCCTGCAACGCCCGCCGCACCGCATCCAGGTCTACTGTGGCTGAAGCGCACGCCCACGCTGTTGGCGCGAAGATGTGCATGGCTGCCGCTGGCTTCGCCTCTTCGAGGTATTGCGGTTTGCGGGACAGTGCATCCGCCATGACGTTGGTGTCGCCTGGGACGTACTCTATTCGGAAATTGAAGTCAGCAAAGAACTCCGCCCAACGTATCTGCCTCTGGTTCAGGAACTGAGCCGTGCGCCAGTGCTCCAGATTCTTGTGATCCGTGCAGACCTGCACCGTGTGCTTGGCGCCGATCAGGAAGTGCCTCCACGCCTTGAAAGCTGCATGAATGGCCAGCAACTCCCTGTCCCAGATGGTGTAGTTCTGCTCCGACTTGCTGAGCTTTCTGGAGTAGAACGCTCCCGGCCTCCAGACCCCCTGTGGGTCCCTTTGCAGCAGGACAGCTCCCACTGCTCTATCGGACGCGTCTGTCTCTACCCGCATCGGTTTGCTGGGGTCGATATGCAGCAGTTGCTCTTCCGACGCGAAGAGACGCTTGAGTGCCTGAAAGGACTGCTCCGCCTGCTCCGTCCAGATGAATTTCTTTTTCTTGGAGCTTAGCGTGTCCGTAATGGCCGCCGTCTGCATCGCGAACCCCTTGATAAACTTGCGATAGAAGTTGGCGAAGCCGACAAACCGCTGGACCTCCTTCCGATTGCGCGGGCTCTTCCAATCCAACACCGCACGAACCTTGGCGCTGTCCATGGCTAGCCCCTTGTCCGACAACTTGTAACCCAAGAAATCCACCTCCGTCGTGTCGAACTGGCACTTCTCCAGTTTGGCGTACAGTCTATGCTGCTGCAGCCTCTTCAGCACCTCCCGAACATCTTGGTCATGGGCTTGCTGCGAGTCGGAGAATATCAGGATGTCATCCAGAAAGCAGACGCACTTCTTGTAAAGGAGTCCCGCCAACACATGATGCATGAAAGCTTGGAAACAGTGAGAACCGTTTTGCAATCCAAACGGCATCACTCTGTATTCGTAGGTGCCCAGAGGCGTGAACATGGCTGTCTTCCACTCATCGCCCTCCCTCATGCGGATGAGATTGTACGCACCTCGCAGGTCCAACTTGGTGAACACGCGTCCCTTGCGCACCGTCGCTAGCAGGTCGTCAATCCTGGGCATGGGGAAATCAGAAGGCTTGGTCATCTTGTTTAAGAGGCGAAAATCCACCACCAGTCTTTTCTGGGGCGTGTCCTTCTTCTTCACGAAGAAAACAGGACTGCCCCCTACTGCCCTGGACTCCCGGATGAAACCGCGCTGCAAATTGTGATCTATGAACTGTTTGAGTTCCTGTAATTCGTCCTCAGACATGGAATACAGCTTCCCTTTCGGCAGCGTCGCCCCTGGTAGGAGGTCAATCTTGCAGTCATATTGCCTGTGCGGTGGTAGCTTGTCAGCCTCTTTCTCGCAGAAGACCTCCAAAAAGTCCGCGTATTTGTGGGGGACTGCTTGCAACGTTCCCAACTGCAGTTGTGATTCCTCCTCCTCTCCCTCCTGTCTGGGCAGGATGCAGTGTTCTGCGCAATAAGAGGAGCCGAAGATCAGCTGTCTCTGGTACCAAGCCAGTGTCGGACTGTGCCTGTCCAGCCAACTCATGCCCAACACAATGGGCGTGTCCGACAGTTGGGTGACATTAAAACTGATGACTTCCCTGTGGTTGCCAAGGCGCATCACCATCGGTGGCGTTTGCTTCACCACCTGCCCCCCTAGCAACTCTCTGCCATCCACTGTGACGACTTGCAGGGGCAGAGTGGCAGGCAGTAGCTGTATAGCGTGCTGCTCCACAAAATCCTGCGCTATAAAGTCTGCGTTGCTTCCAGAATCCACAGAAAGCGGCACTTCGATAGTGACGCCATCGGGTAGCTGGAGAGATGCAGTGAGCTGCACTACTGGTTTGGGTGGGAGGGGGTCCGTGGGTTGCAAGATCGCTGGGGACTGCTTCACTGATGCGTCTGGCTGGGCCCCAGTGCCTCTGTCTCCAGCCAGACATCGTCGTTTCCCTGCTGTGGTTCTCCTTGCTGCGTTGCTGCAGTCACCATTGCCGAGGCTGCAGTGTGCTTGTGGAGCCTCCGGGGACACTCTTTCGCCAAATGGCCTGGATCCTCGCAGATGTAACACTTCCTGTTCCCTCTAGGAGGCTTCGCTTTCACTGCTGTCGGTGCTTGGGCTCTGGCTGCTGACTGAGCCCTTGCACCTCCAACCTCCATCGGTTCCCCTCCCCCTCCTGGCGGAGGTGTGGATTGCGCACGCGCTGCTTCTCTTGGAACGAAAGAGAAACTTCTCGCTGCTTCGCGCCCTCCACGTCCTTCATCTCTGCACCAGGGACGTTCTTCCAGCCTCACCCCCACAGTCAGCGCCCTTTGGACCACCTCCTGCGTGCTTCGGGGCCTCTCCCCCCTTGCAATTTCATCCTTGACCGCTGAGCTTAGACCCTCCCAGAACAGGTCTCTGACAGGGGGCGAATCCCGGTCCCACTCTAAGGCACTGACCAGCGCAAAAAAGCGGGCGTGGTACTGCCGGACGCTTGCCCTCCCTTGTTTCAGTCCATGAATCTCCCGTCGGGCAAGATCCACATCAATAGTAGACAAAAAACACGCATCCATCGCTTTGATAAAGGCATCTGCATTCTGAAGCGCCGGATCTTTATCCCTCCACAAATTGCGTAGCCACGCTTTAGCATCCCCATGCAAATGGGATAGTATGAACCCCACTTTCTCTTCCTCATCTCTAAAGTCTTTTGCCAGCAGTTGCAGTGCGCACATTACGTCTGCTCGAAAATTGGGGTACTGTTGTAAATTCCCATCGAAGTGAGCCACAAGCCCTCCTGCTCTCCGTGCCAACCCAACCCCCTCCGGTCTGGGTCCTGGCTGCCCGTGTTTAACCCATGCTTCAAACCTGGCGTGGAGATCTCTGTAGGCGGCTGCCGCATCCTCCTCCCTCTTCTTGGATGCCAGTACCTCCGCGTTCAATTGGGTAACTGCCTGTTGCAGCGCTGCAACTTTCTCTGCTTCCG
>NC_138759.1:141268077-141283077 GCF_965113315.1 Podarcis vaucheri
GGTTAGGGTTAGGGTTAATGTTAGAGTTAGGGATAGGGTTAGGGTTAGGGTTAGGGTTAGGGTTAAGGTTAGGGTTAGGGTTAGGGTTAGGGTTAGGGTTAGGGTTACGGTTACGGTTAGGGTTAGGTTTAGCGTTTCGGTTAGGGTTAGGGTTACGGTTAGGGTTAGGGTTAGGATTGTTGTTAGGGTTAGGGTTAGGGTTAGGGTTGGGGTTGGGGTTAGGGTTACCGTTAGGGTTACGGTTAAGATTAGGGTTAGGGTTAGGGTTAGGGTTAGGGTTAGGGCTAGGGCTAGGGCTAGGGTTAGGGTTAGGGTTAGGGTTACGGTTACGGTTACGGTTACTGTTACGGTTACGGTTCGGGTTAGGGTTAGGGTTAGGGTTAGGGTTAGGGTTAGGGTTAGGGTTAGGGTTAGGGTTAGTGTTAGGGTTAGGGTTAGGGTTAGGGTTAGGGTTAGGGTTGGCGTTGGGGTTGGGGTTAGGGTTAGGGTTAGGGTTACGGTTAAGATTAGGGTTAGGGTTGGGGTTGGGGTTGGGGTTAGGGTTAGGGTTAGGGTTACGGTTAAGATTAGGGTTAGGGTTAGGGTTAGGGTTGGGGTTGGGGTTGGGGGTAGGGTTAGGGTTAGGGTTACGGTTAAGATTAGGGTTAGGGTTAGGGTTAGAGTTAGGGTTAGGGTTAGGGTTAGGGATAGGGTTATGGTTAGGGTTAGGGTTAGGGTTAGGGTTAGGGTTAGGGTTAGGGTTAGGGTTAGGGTTTGGATTAGTGTTACGGTTAGGGTTAGGGTTAGGGTTAAGGTTAGGATTGGGCTTAGGGTTAGGGTTAGGGTTAGGGTTATGGTTAGGTTTATGGTTAGGGTTATGGTTAGGGTTACGGTTAGGGTTACGGTTAGGGTTACGGTTAGGATTGTTGTTAGCGTTAGCGTTAGCGTTAGGGTTAGGGTTAGGGTTAGGGTTAGGGTTAGGGTTAGGGTTACGGTTAGGGTTAGGGTTAGGTTTAGCGTTTCGGTTAGGGTTAGGGTTAGGGTTACGGTTAGGGTTAGGGTTAGGATTGTTGTTAGGGTTAGGGTTAGGGTTAGGGTTAGGGTTAGGGTTATGGTTAGGGTTAGGGTTAGGGTTAGGGTTAGGGTTGGGGTTGGGGTTGGGGTTGGGGTTAGGGTTAGGGTTAGGGTTAAGGTTAGGATTGGGCTTAGGGTTAGGGTTAGGGTTAGGGTTAGGGTTACGGTTAGGGTTACGGTTAGGGTTAGGATTGTTGTTAGGGTTAGGGTTAGGGTTAGGGTTAGGGTTAGGGTTAGGGTTAGGGTTAGGGATAGGGTTGGGGTTAGGGTTAGGGTTAGGGTTACGGTTAAGATTAGGGTTAGGGTTAGGGTTAGGGTTAGGGTTAGGGTTAAGGTTAGGATTGGGGTTAGGGTTAGGGTTAGGATTGGCGTTAGGGTTAGGTTTAGCGTTTCTGTTAGGGTTAGGGTTAGGGTTGGGGTTAGGGTTAGGGTTAGGGTTAGGGTTAGGGTTAGCGTTAGGGTTAGGGTTAGGGTTGCGGTTAGGGTTAGGGTTAGCGTTTTGGTTAGGGTTAGGGTTAGGGTTAGGGTTAGGGTTAGGGTTAGGGTTAGGGTTGGGTTAGGGTTAGGGTTAGGGCTAGGTTTAGGGTTTGGGCTAGGGTTACCGTTACGGTTATGGTTACGGTTACGGTTACGGTTACGGTTACGGTTAGGGTTAGGGTTAGGGTTAGGGTTAGGGTTAGGGTTAGCGTTTCTCTTAGGGTTAGGGTTAGGGTTACGGTTAGGGTTAGGGTTAGGATTGTTGTTAGAGTTAGGGTTAGGGTTAGGGTTAGGGTTAGGGTTAGGGTTAGGGTTAGGGATAGGGTTGGGGTTAGGGTTAGAGTTACGGTTACGGTTAAGATTAGGGTTAGGGTTAGGGTGAGAGTTAGGGTTAGGGTTAAGGTTAGGGTTACGGTTACGGTTACGGTTACGGTTAGGGTTAGGGTTAGGGTTAGGGTTAGGGTTAGCGTTAGGGTTAGGGTTAGGGTTAGGGTTAGGGTTAGGGTTAATGTTAGAGTTAGGGATAGGGTTAGGGTTAGGGTTAGGGTTAGGGTTAGGGTTAAGGTTAGGGTTAGGGTTAGGGTTAGGGTTAGGGTTACGGTTACGGTTAGGGTTAGGTTTAGCGTTTCGGTTAGGGTTAGGGTTACGGTTAGGGTTAGGGTTAGGATTGTTGTTAGGGTTAGGGTTAGGGTTAGGGTTGGGGTTGGGGTTAGGGTTACCGTTAGGGTTACGGTTAAGATTAGGGTTAGGGTTAGGGTTAGGGTTAGGGTTAGGGTTAGGGTTAGGGCTAGGGCTAGGGTTAGCGTTAGGGTTACGGTTACGGTTACTGTTACGGTTACGGTTCGGGTTAGGGTTAGGGTTAGGGTTAGGGTTAGGGTTAGGGTTAGGGTTAGGGTTAGGGTTAGGGTTAGTGTTAGGGTTAGTGTTAGGGTTAGGGTTAGGGTTAGGGTTAGGGTTGGCGTTGGGGTTGGGGTTAGGGTTAGGGTTAGGGTTACGGTTAAGATTAGGGTTAGGGTTGGGGTTGGGGTTAGGGTTAGGGTTAGGGTTACGGTTAAGATTAGGGTTAGGGTTAGGGTTAGGGTTAGGGTTAGGGTTAGGGTTAGGGTTGGGGTTGGGGTTGGGGTTAGGGTTAGGGTTAGGGTTACGGTTAAGATTAGGGTTAGGGTTAGAGTTAGGGTTAGGGTTAGGGTTATGGTTATGGTTAGGGTTAGGGTTAGGGTTAGGGTTAGGGTTTGGGTTAGTGTTACGGTTAGGGTTAGGGCTAGGGTTACGGTTACGGTTACGGTTACGGTTACGGTTACGGTTACGGTTAGGGTTAGGTTTAGCGTTTCGGTTAGGGTTAGGGTTAGGATTGTTGTTAGGGTTAGGGTTAGGGTTAGGGTTAGGGTTAGGGTTAGGGCTGGGGTTAGGGTTAGGGTTAGGGTTAGGGTTAGGGTTAGGGTTAGGGTTAGGGTTAGGGTTAGGGTTACGGTTAAGATTAGGGTTAGGGTTAGGGTTAGGGTTAAGGTTAGGATTGGGCTTAGGGTTAGGGTTAGGGTTACCGTTACGGTTATGGTTACGGTTACGGTTACGGTTACGGTTAGGGTTAGGGTTAGGGTTAGGGTTAGGGTTAGGGTTAGCGTTTCTCTTAGGGTTAGGGTTAGGGTTACGGTTAGGGTTAGGGTTAGGATTGTTGTTAGAGTTAGGGTTAGGGTTAGGGTTAGGGTTAGGGTTAGGGTTAGGGTTAGGGATAGGGTTGGGGTTAGGGTTAGAGTTACGGTTACGGTTAAGATTAGGGTTAGGGTTAGGGTGAGAGTTAGGGTTAGGGTTAAGGTTAGGGTTACGGTTACGGTTACGGTTACGGTTAGGGTTAGGGTTAGGGTTAGGGTTAGGGTTAGCGTTAGGGTTAGGGTTAGGGTTAGGGTTAGGGTTAGGGTTAATGTTAGAGTTAGGGATAGGGTTAGGGTTAGGGTTAGGGTTAGGGTTAGGGTTAAGGTTAGGGTTAGGGTTAGGGTTAGGGTTAGGGTTAGGGTTACGGTTACGGTTAGGGTTAGGTTTAGCGTTTCGGTTAGGGTTAGTGTTACGGTTAGGGTTAGGGTTAGGATTGTTGTTAGGGTTAGGGTTAGGGTTAGGGTTGGGGTTGGGGTTAGGGTTACCGTTAGGGTTACGGTTAAGATTAGGGTTAGGGTTAGGGTTAGGGTTAGGGTTAGGGTTAGGGTTAGGGCTAGGGCTAGGGTTAGCGTTAGGGTTACGGTTACGGTTACTGTTACGGTTACGGTTCGGGTTAGGGTTAGGGTTAGGGTTAGGGTTAGGGTTAGGGTTAGGGTTAGGGTTAGGGTTAGTGTTAGGGTTAGTGTTAGGGTTAGGGTTAGGGTTAGGGTTAGGGTTGGCGTTGGGGTTGGGGTTAGGGTTAGGGTTAGGGTTACGGTTAAGATTAGGGTTAGGGTTGGGGTTGGGGTTAGGGTTAGGGTTAGGGTTACGGTTAAGATTAGGGTTAGGGTTAGGGTTAGGGTTAGGGTTAGGGTTAGGGTTAGGGTTAGGGTTAGGGTTGGGGTTGGGGTTGGGGTTAGGGTTAGGGTTAGGGTTACGGTTAAGATTAGGGTTAGGGTTAGAGTTAGGGTTAGGGTTAGGGTTAGGGTTATGGTTATGGTTAGGGTTAGGGTTAGGGTTAGGGTTAGGGTTTGGGTTAGTGTTACGGTTAGGGTTAGGGCTAGGGTTACGGTTACGGTTACGGTTACGGTTACGGTTACGGTTACGGTTACGGTTAGGGTTAGGTTTAGCGTTTCGGTTAGTGTTAGGGTTAGGATTGTTGTTAGGGTTAGGGTTAGGGTTAGGGTTAGGGTTAGGGTTAGGGCTGGGGTTAGGGTTAGGGTTAGGGTTAGGGTTAGGGTTAGGGTTAGGGTTAGGGTTAGGGTTACGGTTAAGATTAGGGTTAGGGTTAGGGTTAGGGTTAAGGTTAGGATTGGGCTTAGGGTTAGGGTTAGGGTTACGGTTAGGGTTAGGTTTAGGATTGTTGTTAGGGTTAGGGTTACGGTTAGGGTTGGGGTTAGGGTTAGGGTTAGGGTTAGGGTTAGGGTTAGGGTTGGGGTTAGAGTTAGGTTTAGGTTTAGGGTTAGGGTTAGGATTGTTGTTAGAGTTAGGGTTAGGGTTAGGGTTAGGGTTAGGGTTAGGGTTAGGGTTGGGGTTAGGGTTAGAGTTATGGTTACGGTTAAGATTAGGGTTAGGGTTAGGGTTAGGGTGAGTGTTAGGGTTAGGGTTAGGGTTAAGGTTAGGGTTACGGTTACGGTTAGGGTTAGGGTTAGCGTTAGGGTTAGGGTTAGGGTTAATGTTAGAGTTAGGGATAGGGTTAGGGTTAGGGTTAGGGTTAGGGTTAGGGTTACGGTTACGGTTAGGGTTAGGGTTAGGGTTAGGGTTAGGGTTAGGTTTAGCGTTTCGGTTAGCGTTAGGGTTACGGTTAGGGTTAGGATTGTTGTTAGAGTTAGGGTTAGGGTTAGGGTTAGGGTTAGGGTTAGGGTTAGGGTTAGGGTTAGGGTTAGGGTTGGGGTTAGGGTTAGAGTTACGGTTACGGTTAAGATTAGGCTTAGGGTTAGGGTTAGGGTGAGAGTTAGGGTTAGGGTTAAGGTTAGGGTTACGGTTACGGTTAGGGTTAGGGTTAGGGTTAGCGTTAGGGTTAGGGTTAGGGTTAGGGTTAGGGTTAGGGTTAATGTTAGAGTTAGGGATAGGGTTAGGGTTAGGGTTAGGGTTAGGGTTAAGGTTAGGGTTAGGGTTAGGGTTAGGGTTAGGGTTAGGGTTACGGTTACGGTTAGGGTTAGGTTTAGCGTTTCGGTTAGGGTTAGGGTTACGGTTAGGGTTAGGGTTAGGATTGTTGTTAGGGTTAGGGTTAGGGTTAGGGTTAGGGTTGGGGTTGGGGTTAGGGTTACCGTTAGGGTTACGGTTAAGATTAGGGTTAGGGTTAGGGTTAGGGTTTTTTTTTTTTTTGCAAGTAAATTTTTATTCAGAATTTGTAAAAGAAAAAAAAAAGGACAAACAAATACAAAAATAGACATTTTAACATAAATTATTCATCCTATTTTCATGCTATACAAAAAGTAAGCATACAATCATACAAAAAAAATAATATAAGCATTAGGCTCTACTTAGCCTTTGACTTCCCTCCACCCTTTTGGTAAGTATCAAATAAATCCCGGATTGCGTAATTAGTTTATTAAAGTTTATACTTATTAGCTGATAAAGTTTTTCTAATACCGCCAGTTCCTCCTATATATCCGTTCCAATATATTTCCAAAATTTACTCCAATTTTTTTGAAATTTCTGGTCGTCTTGGTCTCGTATTCTGCCTGTTAATCTATCTAGCTCGGCATAGTTAATCATTTTGACCTGCCAGTCACTTACGTTAGGTATATTTTCTGTTTTCCAGTTTTGTGCCAGCATAATTCTTGCGGCTGTGGTGGCATAGAGAAAAATTTTTTTATCTTCATTTTTTATTTCCTTACCCATAATTCCCAGCAAAAAGGCCTCAGGTCTTTTGGGAAAAGTATATTTAAAAACTTTTTTAAGTTCATTATAAATTGCTTCCCAAAAAACCTTCACCTTGTTGCATTGCCACCACATATGGTAGAGGTCTCCCTCCACTTCACCACATTTCCAGCATGTCTTATTTTCTGATCTATAGATTTTAGCTAATTTTGCCGGCGTGAGATACCATCTATAGAGCATTTTCCAGACATTTTCTCTCAAACTCGTACAGGCCGTAAATTTAATATCTCTATTCCACAATTTCAACCACTTTTCAAACTCGATGTTATAGCCGAAGTCAATTGCCCATTTAATCATTGCCTCTTTGACTTCCTCGTCTTTTGTATGCCATTCCAGTAATATGTTGTATAATTTAGACAATGTTTTGTTTTTACCTTCTATTATTTCTATATTGAATTTTGATTTCTTGTCCTCAAAGCCCATTTTTCTTTTATCTTGCTTTAACATATCATTCACCTGATGATACTGTAACCAACCGGTGAATTGATCCTTTATTTCCTCATAAGGTTTAAGTTTAAGCCCTTGTTCTGATTTTCTTACCAAATCTTCGTAAGTGGCTGTCTTCCCTTCCATGTTGGTTTTTTTTTTTGTTAAGACCTCTACCGGTGAGATCCACCATGGTGTTTTTCTTTCAAGAAGGTTCTTATTTCTTTCCCAGACCTGATATATTGGTCCCCTGAAAATATGATTTAAGAAAGCCCTGTGGACTTTCACCTTCTCATACCAGAGATATGCGTGCCACCCGTACCAATTATTGAAACCTTCTAAATCTAACAGGTCTCTGTTCTCCAGTTTTATCCAATCTTTTAGCCAAAGTAGGCACGCTGCTTCATAATATAAACTCAAATCTGGGAGAGCAAAACCTCCTCTTTCCTTTTTATCAGTTAATATTTTCATTTTAATCCTTGGTCTTTTCCCCTGCCAGATGAATTTCATCAGGGTTCTCTGCCATTCTTTACATTGTTTTAAACCTTTAATAACTGGAAGAGTTTGAAATAGAAACAACATTCTCGGCAAAACATTCATTTTAACCACTGCTATCCTTCCTAAAAAGGAAAATTTCATCCTCTCCCATATTTCCAGATCTTTCTTTATTTTTTTCCATGTAACTTCATAATTATCTTTATATAGGTTTATGTTTTTTGCCGTGATCCACACTCCCAAATATTTCACTTTTTTCACCACCATGATTTCCACTTTTTGTTCTAGATCTTTCGTTTCTTCCTTAGTTAGATTTTTAACCAGCATTTTAGTTTTATTCTTATTTACCTTAAAACCTGCCACCTCTCCAAATTCCTCAATTTTTTGTAATGCTTCTTTTACACTATCTTGTGGATCTTCCAAAGTCAGAACAATATCGTCGGCGAAGGCTTTAATTTTAAATTCCTTCTTTCCTACTCTAATTCCTTTCACTTCTGTTGCCTCCCTCAGTCTCTTATTAAGTACTTCCAAAATTATAATAAATAATAAGGGGGACAGGGGGCAACCTTGTCTGGTCCCTTTATAAATGTTAAAATATTCTGTTGTATTATTATTTATCACCAGCTTTGCTTTCTGTTCTTTGTATATTGCTTCTATGCCTCTTCTAAATTTTTCGCCAATTCCCATCCTCTCCAAAACCTTCTTTAGGAAGTTCCAGGAAACATTGTCAAATGCCTTTTCGGCGTCTATGAAAACCAGTGCAGCTTTTCTGTCTATTTTCATGTCCAAATATTCAATAATGTCAATCAAATTCCTTACATTATCCCGTAATTGTCTCCCTGGGAGAAATCCTGTTTGGTCACCATGGATTTTATTAATCAAGACCTTCTTTAATCTTTCCGCCATTATATCTGCAAATAGCTTATAATCATTATTTAATAATGAGATTGGCCTATAGTTCTTTACTTCCATAGTGTCCACCTCTTTTTTAGGAATCAAGGTAACATAGGCTTCCTTCCAGGTATCAGGTATCTTTCCTTCTCTCAATATATTGTTCATAACCTCTCCCAGCACTGGTGATATTTGGTTAATTAATATTTTATAATATTTGGCTGGAAGACCGTCCGGTCCCGGCGCCTTCTCAGCTTTCATCTTTTTGATAGCCTTTTTTATCTCTTCCTGTGTTATTATCTCATCTAGTGCTGCTCTTTCATCTTCTACAATTTGTTCCAGATGGTGTTTTTGCAAAAATTGATCTATTTCTTGTTCTGTTTCCTCTCCTCTTTTATATAAATCCTTATAATATCTTTGGAATATTCTTTTTATTTCCTTTGGTTCTTCCATAATCATATCTCCTTCTTTTATTTTGCTGATCATACTCAGCTTCTTCCTTTCTCTCAGCTGCCACGCTAGATATTTCCCTATCTTATTTGCGGACTCAAAGTTCTTTTGATTCATCCTCTTAATTTTCCACTCTATCTCTTGGTTAATTATTGTGGCAAATTTAGCTTGTAATATTCTTAAGTTCTGTTTTAAACTGTCTTCACTAGGGTTAGCAGTTAATTTTCTTTCATTTTCCATAATCTGTGTTAAAATCTGCTCTTTCTTTTTTTCTTTTTCTTTTCTTAGTTGGCTATTTTTCTGAATCAAAAAACCCCTCATGACCGCTTTTCCTGCGTCCCACACCGTCTCTATGGAAGTTTCTCCATTTAAGTTCCACCTAAAGTATTCTTCAATTGTTTCTATAGCCTTATTTACTATCTTTTGATCATTAAATAAATATTCATTCATTCTCCATCTGGCTGTTTTAACCTCTCTAACTTTTAACTCCATGGAAACCGCACTATGATCAGATAGAGTTCGAGGCCAAATTTCGGACTTAATTAAGTTCTGTACCAATTCCCTCGAGACCCAAATACTGTCTATCCTCCCCCAGCTCTGATTCGGATTTGAAAAAAAGGTGAATTGTTTTACAGTAGGATTTTTAAATCTCCAAGCATCCGTCAATCCCAAATTATTTACCATGTCAAAGAAAGATCGTGGTAATTTACCTTCTTTCCCATCTTGTCTTTTTGTTAATCTATCCATGTTCGGCATCACCACCCCATTAAGATCTCCCATCAATATCATTTTCTGATCCATCCATTCCGTTAATATATTATCTAATTCCAAAAAGAAAGCTGATTTTTTCTCATTCGGGGCATATATTCCAACCACAACTATTTTTTCTCCATGAAGGACCATCTGCACCACCACTACTCTCCCATGTTCATCTTTGTACAGTAATTGCGGGTCATATTTTTCCTTTATATAAATTACTACCCCTCTGTTCTTAACCTTGTCGGAGGGTTAGGGTTAGGGTTAGGGTTAGGGTTAGGGCTAGGGCTAGGGCTAGGGTTAGGGTTAGGGTTAGGGTTACGGTTACGGTTACTGTTACGGTTACGGTTCGGGTTAGGGTTCGGGTTAGGGTTAGGGTTAGGGTTAGGGTTAGGGTTAGTGTTAGGGTTAGTGTTAGTGTTAGGGTTTGGGTTAGTGTTACGGTTAGGGTTAGGGTTAGGGTTAAGGTTAGGATTGGGCTTAGGGTTAGGGTTAGGGTTAGGGTTATGGTTAGGGTTATGGTTAGGGTTACGGTTAGGGTTACGGTTAGGGTTACGGTTAGGATTGTTGTTAGCGTTAGGGTTAGGGTTAGGGTTAGGGTTAGGGTTAGGGTTAGGGTTAGGTTTAGCGTTTCGGTTAGGGTTAGGGTTAGGGTTACGGTTAGGGTTAGGGTTAGGATTGTTGTTAGGGTTAGGGTTAGGGTTAGGGTTAGGGTTAGGGTTAGGGTTAGGGTTAGGGTTGGGGTTGGGGTTGGGGTTGGGGTTGGGGTTAGGGTTAGGGTTAGGGTTACGGTTAAGATTAGGGTTAGGGTTAGGGTTAGGGTTAGGGTTAGGGCTAGGGTTAGGGTTAGGGTTAGGGGTAGGGTTAGGGTTAGGGTTAGGGCTAGGGTTACGGTTACGGTTACGGTTACGGTTAGGGTTAGGTTTAGCGTTTCGGTTAGGGTTAGGGTTAGGATTGTTGTTAGGGTTAGGGTTAGGGTTAGGGTTAGGGTTAGGGTTAGGGTTAGGGTTAGGGTTAGGGTTAGGGCTGGGGTTAGGGTTAGGGTTAGGGTTAGGGTTAGGGTTACGGTTAAGATTAGGGTTAGGGTTAGGGTTAGGGTTAAGGTTAGGATTGGGCTTAGGGTTAGGGTTAGGGTTAGGGTTACGGTTAGGGTTAGGTTTAGGATTGTTGTTAGGGTTAGGGTTAGGGTTAGGGTTAGGGTTAGGGTTAGGGTTAGGGTTGGGGTTAGAGTTAGGTTTAGGGTTAGGGTTAGGGTTAGGATTGGGGCGAGGGTTAGGGTTAGGGTTAGGCTTAGGGATGGGATTACGGGTTAGGGTTAGGGTTAGGGTGAGGATTACGGTTAGGGTTAGGGTTATTGTTAGGGTTAGGATTAGGGTTAGGGATGGGTTAGGGTTAGGGTTAGGGTTAGGGTTAGGGTTAGGGTTAGGGTTAGGGTTAAGGTTAGGATTGGGGTTAGGGTTAGGGTTAGGATTGGCGTTAGGGTTAGGTTTAGCGTTTCTGTTAGGGTTAGGGTTAGGGTTAGGGTTGGGGTTAGGGTTAGGGTTAGGGTTAAAGTTAGGGTTAGGGTTAGCGTTAGCGTTAGCGTTAGGGTTTGGGTTTGGGTTTGGGTTTGGGTTAGGGTTAGGGTTAGGATTAGGGTTAGGGTTAGGGTTAGGGTTGCGGTTAGGGTTAGGGTTAGCGTTTTGGTTAGGGTTAGGGTTACGGTTAGGGTTGGGTTAGGGTTAGGGTTAGGGCTAGGTTTAGGGTTTGGGCTAGGGTTACGGTTACGGTTACGGTTACGGTTAGGGATAGGGTTACGGTTAGGGTTAGCGTTTCTCTTAGGGTTAGGGTTAGGGTTACGGTTAGGGTTAGGGTTAGGATTGTTGTTAGAGTTAGGGTTAGGGTTAGGGTTAGGGTTAGGGTTAGGGTTAGGGTTAGGGTTAGGGTTGGGGTTAGGGTTAGAGTTATGGTTACGGTTAAGATTAGGGTTAGGGTTAGGGTTAGGGTGAGTGTTAGGGTTAGGGTTAGGGTTAAGGTTAGGGTTACGGTTACGGTTAGGGTTAGGGTTAGCGTTAGGGTTAGGGTTAGGGTTAATGTTAGAGTTAGGGATAGGGTTAGGGTTAGGGTTAGGGTTAGGGTTACGGTTACGGTTAGGGTTAGGGTTAGGGTTAGGGTTAGGGTTAGGGTTAGGGTTAGGGTTAGGGTTAATGTTAGAGTTAGGGATAGGGTTAGGGTTAGGGTTAGGGTTAGGGTTAAGGTTAGGGTTAGGGTTAGGGTTAGGGTTAGGGTTAGGGTTAGGGTTAGGGTTACGGTTACGGTTAGGGTTAGGTTTAGCGTTTCGGTTAGGGTTAGGGTTACGGTTAGGGTTAGGGTTAGGATTGTTGTTAGGGTTAGGGTTAGGGTTAGGGTTAGGGTTGGGGTTGGGGTTAGGGTTACCGTTAGGGTTACGGTTAAGATTAGGGTTAGGGTTAGGGTTAGGGTTTTTTTTTTTTTTTTGCAAGTAAATTTTTATTCAGAATTTGTAAAAGAAAAAAAAAAGGACAAACAAATACAAAAATAGACATTTTAACATAAATTATTCATCCTATTTTCATGCTATACAAAAAGTAAGCATACAATCATACAAAAAAAATAATATAAGCATTAGGCTCTACTTAGCCTTTGACTTCCCTCCACCCTTTTGGTAAGTATCAAATAAATCCCGGATTGCGTAATTAGTTTATTAAAGTTTATACTTATTAGCTGATAAAGTTTTTCTAATACCGCCAGTTCCTCCTATATATCCGTTCCAATATATTTCCAAAATTTACTCCAATTTTTTTGAAATTTCTGGTCGTCTTGGTCTCGTATTCTGCCTGTTAATCTATCTAGCTCGGCATAGTTAATCATTTTGACCTGCCAGTCACTTACGTTAGGTATATTTTCTGTTTTCCAGTTTTGTGCCAGCATAATTCTTGCGGCTGTGGTGGCATAGAGAAAAAATTTTTTATCTTCATTTTTTATTTCCTTACCCATAATTCCCAGCAAAAAGGCCTCAGGTCTTTTGGGAAAAGTATATTTAAAAACTTTTTTAAGTTCATTATAAATTGCTTCCCAAAAAACCTTCACCTTGTTGCATTGCCACCACATATGGTAGAGGTCTCCCTCCACTTCACCACATTTCCAGCATGTCTTATTTTCTGATCTATAGATTTTAGCTAATTTTGCCGGCGTGAGATACCATCTATAGAGCATTTTCCAGACATTTTCTCTCAAACTCGTACAGGCCGTAAATTTAATATCTCTATTCCACAATTTCAACCACTTTTCAAACTCGATGTTATAGCCGAAGTCAATTGCCCATTTAATCATTGCCTCTTTGACTTCCTCGTCTTTTGTATGCCATTCCAGTAATATGTTGTATAATTTAGACAATGTTTTGTTTTTACCTTCTATTATTTCTATATTGAATTTTGATTTCTTGTCCTCAAAGCCCATTTTTCTTTTATCTTGCTTTAACATATCATTCACCTGATGATACTGTAACCAACCGGTGAATTGATCCTTTATTTCCTCATAAGGTTTAAGTTTAAGCCCTTGTTCTGATTTTCTTACCAAATCTTCGTAAGTGGCTGTCTTCCCTTCCATGTTGGTTTTTTTTTTTTGTTAAGACCTCTACCGGTGAGATCCACCATGGTGTTTTTCTTTCAAGAAGGTTCTTATTTCTTTCCCAGACCTGATATATTGGTCCCCTGAAAATATGATTTAAGAAAGCCCTGTGGACTTTCACCTTCTCATACCAGAGATATGCGTGCCACCCGTACCAATTATTGAAACCTTCTAAATCTAACAGGTCTCTGTTCTCCAGTTTTATCCAATCTTTTAGCCAAAGTAGGCACGCTGCTTCATAATATAAACTCAAATCTGGGAGAGCAAAACCTCCTCTTTCCTTTTTATCAGTTAATATTTTCATTTTAATCCTTGGTCTTTTCCCCTGCCAGATGAATTTCATCAGGGTTCTCTGCCATTCTTTACATTGTTTTAAACCTTTAATAACTGGAAGAGTTTGAAATAGAAACAACATTCTCGGCAAAACATTCATTTTAACCACTGCTATCCTTCCTAAAAAGGAAAATTTCATCCTCTCCCATATTTCCAGATCTTTCTTTATTTTTTTCCATGTAACTTCATAATTATCTTTATATAGGTTTATGTTTTTTGCCGTGATCCACACTCCCAAATATTTCACTTTTTTCACCACCATGATTTCCACTTTTTGTTCTAGATCTTTCGTTTCTTCCTTAGTTAGATTTTTAACCAGCATTTTAGTTTTATTCTTATTTACCTTAAAACCTGCCACCTCTCCAAATTCCTCAATTTTTTGTAATGCTTCTTTTACACTATCTTGTGGATCTTCCAAAGTCAGAACAATATCGTCGGCGAAGGCTTTAATTTTAAATTCCTTCTTTCCTACTCTAATTCCTTTCACTTCTGTTGCCTCCCTCAGTCTCTTATTAAGTACTTCCAAAATTATAATAAATAATAAGGGGGACAGGGGGCAACCTTGTCTGGTCCCTTTATAAATGTTAAAATATTCTGTTGTATTATTATTTATCACCAGCTTTGCTTTCTGTTCTTTGTATATTGCTTCTATGCCTCTTCTAAATTTTTCGCCAATTCCCATCCTCTCCAAAACCTTCTTTAGGAAGTTCCAGGAAACATTGTCAAATGCCTTTTCGGCGTCTATGAAAACCAGTGCAGCTTTTCTGTCTATTTTCATGTCCAAATATTCAATAATGTCAATCAAATTCCTTACATTATCCCGTAATTGTCTCCCTGGGAGAAATCCTGTTTGGTCACCATGGATTTTATTAATCAAGACCTTCTTTAATCTTTCCGCCATTATATCTGCAAATAGCTTATAATCATTATTTAATAATGAGATTGGCCTATAGTTCTTTACTTCCATAGTGTCCACCTCTTTTTTAGGAATCAAGGTAACATAGGCTTCCTTCCAGGTATCAGGTATCTTTCCTTCTCTCAATATATTGTTCATAACCTCTCCCAGCACTGGTGATATTTGGTTAATTAATATTTTATAATATTTGGCTGGAAGACCGTCCGGTCCCGGCGCCTTCTCAGCTTTCATCTTTTTGATAGCCTTTTTTATCTCTTCCTGTGTTATTATCTCATCTAGTGCTGCTCTTTCATCTTCTACAATTTGTTCCAGATGGTGTTTTTGCAAAAATTGATCTATTTCTTGTTCTGTTTCCTCTCCTCTTTTATATAAATCCTTATAATATCTTTGGAATATTCTTTTTATTTCCTTTGGTTCTTCCATAATCATATCTCCTTCTTTTATTTTGCTGATCATACTCAGCTTCTTCCTTTCTCTCAGCTGCCACGCTAGATATTTCCCTATCTTATTTGCGGACTCAAAGTTCTTTTGATTCATCCTCTTAATTTTCCACTCTATCTCTTGGTTAATTATTGTGGCAAATTTAGCTTGTAATATTCTTAAGTTCTGTTTTAAACTGTCTTCACTAGGGTTAGCAGTTAATTTTCTTTCATTTTCCATAATCTGTGTTAAAATCTGCTCTTTCTTTTTTTCTTTTTCTTTTCTTAGTTGGCTATTTTTCTGAATCAAAAAACCCCTCATGACCGCTTTTCCTGCGTCCCACACCGTCTCTATGGAAGTTTCTCCATTTAAGTTCCACCTAAAGTATTCTTCAATTGTTTCTATAGCCTTATTTACTATCTTTTGATCATTAAATAAATATTCATTCATTCTCCATCTGGCTGTTTTAACCTCTCTAACTTTTAACTCCATGGAAACCGCACTATGATCAGATAGAGTTCGAGGCCAAATTTCGGACTTAATTAAGTTCTGTACCAATTCCCTCGAGACCCAAATACTGTCTATCCTCCCCCAGCTCTGATTCGGATTTGAAAAAAAGGTGAATTGTTTTACAGTAGGAT
>NC_138759.1:141353077-141355577 GCF_965113315.1 Podarcis vaucheri
TACGGTTAGGGTTAGGGTTAGGGTTAGGGTTAGCGTTTCTCTTAGCGTTAGGGTTAGGGTTAGGGTTAGGGTTAGGGTTAGGGTTAGGGCTACGGCTAGGGTTAGGGTTAGGGTTAGGGTTTGGGTTAGGGTTAGGGTTAGGGTTAGGGTTAGGGCTAGGGTTACGGTTACGGTTAGGGTTAGGTTTAGCGTTTCGGTTAGGGTTAGGGTTAGGGTTAGGGTTAGGGTTAGGGTTAGGGTTAGGGTTAGGGCTAGGGTTACGGTTACGGTTAGGGTTAGGTTTAGCGTTTCGGTTAGGGTTAGGGTTAGGATTGTTGTTAGGGTAAGGGTTAGGGTTAGGGTTAGGGTTAGGGTTAGGGTTAGGGTTAGGGTTAGGGTTAGGGTTAGGGTTAGGGTTAGGGTTAGGGTTAGGGTTAGGGTTGGGGTTGGGGTTAGGGTTAGGGTTAGGGTTAGGGTTGGGGTTGGGGTTAGGGTTAGGGTTACGGTTACGGTTAAGATTAGGGTTAGGGTTAGGCTTAGGGTTAGGGTTAGGGTTTGGGTTTGGGTTAGGGTTAGTGTTACGGTTAGGGTTAGGGTTAAGGTTAGGATTGGGCTTAGGGTTAGGGTTAGGGTTACGGTTAGGGTTAGGATTGTTGTTAGGGTTAGGGTTACGGTTAGGGTTAGGGTTAGGGTTAGGGTTAGGGATAGGGTTGGGGTTAGGGTTAGGGTTAAGGTTACGGTTAAGATTAGGGTTAGGGTTAGGGTTAGGGTTAGGGTTAAGGTTAGGATTGGGGTTAGGGTTAGGGTTAGGATTGGCGTTAGGGTTAGGTTTAGCGTTTCTGTTAGGGTTAGGGTTAGGGTTGGGGTTAGGGTTAGGGTTAGGGTTAGGGTTAGGGTTAGGGTTAGGGTTAGGGTTTGGGTTTGGGTTAGGGTTAGGATTAGTGTTAGGGTTAGGGTTAGGGTTGCGGTTAGGGTTAGGGTTAGCGTTTTGGTTAGGGTTAGGGTTAGGGTTAGGGTTAGGGTTAGGGTTGGGTTAGGGTTAGGGTTAGGGCTAGGTTTAGGGTTTGGGCTAGGGTTACGGTTACGGTTATGGTTACGGTTACGGTTACGGTTACGGTTACGGTTACGGTTAGGGTTAGGGTTAGGGTTAGGGTTAGGGTTAGCGTTTCTCTTAGCGTTAGGGTTAGGGTTACGGTTAGGGTTAGGGTTAGGATTGTTGTTAGAGTTAGGGTTAGGGTTAGGGTTAGGGTTAGGGTTAGGGTTAGGGTTGGGGTTAGAGTTAGGGTTAAGATTAGGGTTAGGGTTAGGGTGAGAGTTAGGGTTAGGGTTAAGGTTAGGGTTAGGGTTACGGTTACGGTTAGGGTTAGGGTTAGGGTTAGCGTTAGGGTTAGGGTTAGGGTTAGGGTTAGGGTTAATGTTAGAGTTAGGGATAGGGTTAGGGTTAGGGTTAGGGTTAAGGTTAGGGTTAGGGTTAGGGTTAGGGTTAGGGTTAGGGTTACGGTTACGGTTACGGTTAGGGTTAGGTTTAGCGTTTCGGTTAGGGTTAGGGTTACGGTTAGGTTTAGGGTTAGGATTGTTGTTAGGGTTAGGGTTAGGGTTAGGGTTAGGGTTAGGGTTAGGGTTAGGGTTGGGGTTGGGGTTAGGGTTAGGGTTAGGGTTACGGTTAAGATTAGGGTTAAGGTTAGGGTTAGGGTTAGGGTTAGGGTTAGGGTTAGGGTTAGGGTTAGGGTTAGGGCTAGGGCTAGGGCTAGGGTTAGGGTTAGGGTTACGGTTACGGTTACTGTTACGGTTAGGGTTAGGGTTAGGGTTAGGGTTAGGGTTAGGGTTAGGGTTAGGGTTAGGGTTAGTGTTAGGGTTAGAGTTAGGGTTAGGGTTAGGGTTAGGGTTAGGGTTGGGGTTGGGGTTGGGGTTAGGGTTAGGGTTACGGTTAAGATTAGGGTTAGGGTTGGGGTTGGGGTTAGGGTTAGGGTTAGGGTTACGGTTAAGATTAGGGTTAGGGTTAGGGTTAGGGTTAGGGTTAGGGTTAGGGTTAGGGGTAGGGTTAGGGCTAGGGCTAGGGTTAGGGTTAGGGTTAGGGTTACGGTTACTGTTACTGTTACGGTTACGGTTAGGGTTAGGGTTAGGGTTAGGGTTAGGGTTAGTGTTAGGGTTAGTGTTAGGGTTAGGGTTAGGGTTAGGGTTAGGGTTAGGGTTGGGGTTGGGGTTGGGGTTAGGGTTAGGGTTAGGGTTACGGTTAAGATTAGGGTTAGGGTTAGGGTTAGGGTTACGGTTAGGGTTAGGGTTAGCATTTCGGTTAGGGTTAGGGTTACGGTTAGGGTTAGGGTTAGGATTGTTGTTAGGGTTAGGGTTAGGGTTAGGGTTGGGGTTGGGGTTAGGGTTAGGGTTAGGGTTACGGTTAAGATTAGGGTTAGGGTTAGGGTTAGGGTTTGGGCTAGGGTTAGGGTTAGGGTTTGGGTTAGTGTTACGGTTAGGGTTAGAGTTAGGGTTAAGGTTAGGATTGGGCTTAGGGTTAGGGTTAGGG
>NC_138759.1:141383077-141393077 GCF_965113315.1 Podarcis vaucheri
CGCCACGTAGTCCGCGACCTCCCCTCTCATTCCGGGCCACCAGAAATCCCTGGCGACTAATTCCACCGTCTTCTCCTTGCCAAAGTGCCCGGCAGTGGGCGCGTCGTGCAGCTGATGCAGTACCTTGGCGCGAAGTTCGTCTCCCGGCACGTAGATGGCCCCTTTGCGGATGAGCAATCCATCTCTCAGCTGGAACCCGTTGGTCGCTGCCGTGCCCCTTCGCATCTCAGCCATCTTTGCTTGCGCGAAAGAGTCATTCTGCAACGCTTGTCGCACCGCCTCCAGGTCCACTGTCGCCGCAGCGCACGCCCACACTGTTGGCGCGAAGATGTGCATGGCGGCCGCTGGCGTGGCGTCCTCCAGATACTGTGGCTTACGGGATAGCGCGTCCGCCATGATGTTGGTGTCCCCCGGGACATACTCTATTCGGAAGTCGAAATTCGCAAAGAACTCAGCCCAACGTATCTGCCTCTGGTTCAGGAACTGTGCCGTGCGCCAGTGCTCCAGATTCTTGTGGTCCGTGCAGACCTGCACCGTGTGCTTGGCTCCAATCAGGAAGTGCCTCCATGCTTTGAACGCTGCATGAATAGCCAGCAACTCCCTGTCCCAGATGGTGTAATTCTGTTCGGACTTGCTGAGCTTCCTGGAGTAAAACGCTCCGGGCCTCCAAACCCCCTGCGGGTCCTTCTGCAGCAGGACTGCTCCGACGGCCCTGTCCGAGGCGTCTGTTTCAACTCTCATCGGCCTGCTAGGATCGACATGAAGCAGCTGTTCCTCCGAGGCGAAAAGACGCTTGAGTGCCTGAAAGGACTGCTCCGCCTGCGCTGTCCAGATGAACTTCTTTTTCTTGGAACTGAGCGTGTCTGTAATGGCTGCAGTCTGCATAGCGAAGCCTTTGATGAACTTGCCGTAGAAGTTCGCGAAGCCGACAAATCGTTGGACCTCCTTCCGGTTGCGTGGGCTTTTCCAATCCAACACCGCTCGAACCTTGGCGCTGTCCATGGCGAGCCCCTTGTCAGACAACCTGTATCCCAGGAAATCCACCTCCGTCACGTCGAATTGGCACTTCTCCAGCTTGGCGTAAAGCCTATGTTGCTGGAGCCTGCTCAGCACTTCCCTGACGTGTCTGTCATGCTCCTGCTGCGATTCCGAAAAGATCAGGATGTCATCCAAGAAACAGACGCACGTCTTGTAGAGGAGCCCCGCCAACACGTGATGCATGAAAGCTTGAAAAACGTGGGAGCCATTTTGCAATCCAAAAGGCATAACTCTATATTCGTAGGTGCCCAGGGGTGTGAACATGGCTGTCTTCCACTCATCTCCTTCCCGCATGCGAATCAGGTTGTACGCCCCTCGCAGGTCCAACTTGGTGAACACGCTGCCCTTGCGTACTTTCGCGAGGAGGTCGTCGATTCGGGGCATGGGGAAGTCCGACGGCTTGGTGACACTGTTCAAAATGCGGTAGTCCACCACGAGCCTTTTCTGGGGCGTGTCTCGCTTCTTCACAAAGAATACAGGACTGCCCCCCTTTGCCTGGGACTCTCGGATGAAACCGCGTTTCAAATTATGATCAATGAACTCCTTGAGTTCCTGCAGTCATATGGTCTGTGGGGGGGTAGCTTGTCTGCCTCCTTCTCGCAGAAAACCTCCAAAAATTCTGCGTACTTGTGTGGAATCGCTTGCAGCGTGCCGAGCAGCAGCTGTGACTCCTCTTGCTCCCCTTCTTGCTGGGGCATGATGCAGTGTTCAGCACAAAAGGAAGAACCGAAGGTCAGCTGCCTCTGGTACCAAGCCAGCGTCGGGCTGTGCCTGTCCAGCCAACTCATGCCCAATACGATAGGCGTGTCTGAGAGTTGAGTGACGTTGAAGCTGATAATCTCCTTGTGATTTCCAAGCCGCAGCACCATAGGTGGCGTCTGCTTCACCACTTGCCCCCCTAACAGCTCCCTGCCATCCACCGTGACAACCTGCAGTGGCAGCGCGGCAGGCAGCAACTGTATAGCGTGCCGGTCGACAAAGTCCTGCCCTATGAAGTCTGCTTTGCTTCCCGAGTCGACGGTGATTGAGGTTGGTGTTGAGGTTGGAACTTAACGGGTTAAGTTCTTCCCATGATGCCACACCATTCTGACGTCAATTTTGGAAGCTTGGGAGGAGCTTGGGAAGAGTATGCCAGTCCCACTCGGTACTTTGTGGGGAAAGGATGCAGTTTTGTCATGGCTGCAAATAGTCCTGGAAATTCCTGAGAAATGTTGGAATAAAAGCTGTAAATAGGCAAACCTGGACTGTGTGTGTTTGTCTGGAAGCCAAGCTACATGACAGTTTTACACCGCTGTGTAATCTCTGCTACGGCGTGACTGAGAGATCGGAGCAGAGCGTGCGGCAGGAGAAGTGTGCCGGGCAGTAAAGAGCTAATTGAGGATCGTAAATCAATTAGCGGGAGTCGCGCCAGATCAAACAAACTGCACAGGTTATGGATACCCTAAATCACCTATCGTAAAACTGTCACGGAAGAGCTGCCGGGAGCTGAGAAATCTGCGGTGTCTAGCAGAGGAGCACAGGAGCCAGAAGAGCTTGTGAGTAAAGCTTGTGGGCACCTGGGAAGAACGGGAGACTATGGACAGAAAGCCTGTTGAAAAAAGGCTGCTTAGAGCTGAGAGCTGTGCCTAGCGTTTGAAGGCAAGCTGGTGTCGATGCCTGAGACAGCTTTGAGTCCTGCCTGAAGTGGTGAGGCAGTCGATCTCAGCTGGGAGCTGACCTGCTAGACCGGGAGCTGGAGAGCGGCTGTTTGTTTACGTGAGTACGCTGGGCCCCGGGGGAAGATGGCAGATGGCCAGGAGGTGATTCAAGCTCCGTTTGAACAGCTTGAGGAACTCACCGCCCAAGCGTGGAATACCTGGGCAAGATGGGTGAGAGCGTGGTTTATAGCCACGGAGGTTTGGGACATTTCCCAGAGGGAACCAGTGCAACTGGTGGACAGAGATGCAGGAAAGCTGAAGTCTGTTTCTCTGGAGGAGAAAATGCAGAGGGAGAAAGCTATGAGAGCTGAGGTCTGCATGTTGAGAGCAGGTGTTCATGCAAATTTGCAACATCACCTGGAAAGCATTGAATCTGCGTGTGAGGCCTGGAGTGTGCTGAAACGTCTGTGTGAAGGCTCAGCAGGAGGCCTAGGGCAGATGGAAGCTGATAGCCTAGAGATGGCTGGAGCCCCTGTTCCTGATGATTTAGCCTCAAGGAGTGCTAGTGAGCAAGTCGGGGGGGCGGAAAGTTCCAAAGGCAAGTTTGAAAAGTTTTCCACTGAATCTGCTGGAATGGAGCGGCAGTTCAGGGGGGGCGGATCTGGCAAGGAGTGCTTCTCCGGAAGAAGGAGAAGGAGGCCAGCTGGGAGGAGCCCCAGGCAGTGTTTTTCCACTGAGTTTCGTCGGTGCTACGTGTGTGGATCTCACGGTCATTTCAAAAGAGACTGCCCGCAGAGAGCAGCTGCACAGGAAGGCTTCAAGGACACCTTCCATGGAAATCAGTCGGGTTTCCATGGGAACCAGTCTGGAAGGGGAGGTCAGCGTGGGAACGCAAGAGAAGGACGAGGAAAACAACGTCAGGAGACTTATCAAATCACGGCTAGTCTGGCGTTGGCTGAAGACAGCTGTGGGACAGAGCTAAGTTTCATTATTGACTCTGCAGCTAATCGCAACTTGATTCCAGAGACCCCTGCTGTCGAGAGGTGGAACTGCACGGCAATTCCTGCCGGGAAAACTGTACTGTTTGCAAATGGACAGAAAAGAAATATGACTAATGCTGTAAATTTGCATTTTTGTATTTTACAGGAAACGTTGGAGTGTTGTACTGTTCCTGGGATGCAACACTGTCTTTTATCTGTGCCTTATTTACTGAAAAAGGGATTTAAGGTTTGTTTTCAGGGTGATGTGTGCACAATCTCCAAAGGAGGGAGGATGCTTGCCAAGGTTAAAAAGGGGCAGAATGATCTCTTCATTCTTAAAAACGTCTCTGGAGGGTGGTGGGAAGGTTGAGAAAGCACAAGCACTGCGTGCTACAATTCCCAATCATGATTCATGCGTACATGCTTGGCATACACGTACAGCTCATAGTTCTCTTGAAGAACTACAGGTGCTGCCGGAAGTTTCCAATGGTTGTAAGATCTCAGAATGTGGACATGCTGTAAGTTGTGAAACTTGCAAACTGGCAAAGGTAAAAGGATGCAGTTATCCAAAGGTTGAAAGGATAACAACAAGGCCTTTTGAACTGATTCACATAGATTTGTGGGGTCCTGTAAAGGAACCAAGTCTGGGAGGGTCAAGGTTTCTGCTCTCGATGCAGGAGGATTTTACTCAGAATTCCTGGATACATGGCCTCAAATCCAAGGATGATGCAGCGCAGCTAATCAAAAGATGGATTGAGGAGGTGGAACAAAGGTTTTCCACCAAAGTGCAAGCTGTCACAAGTGACAGAGGAGCTGAGTTTACAGGTTCTGCTTTGCAGAAGTACTTTCGCAAGAAAGGGATACGTCACACAGTGACTTCACCCAATGAGAGGGGAGTGTCAGAGCTCAAATGTCAGGCTCTGGTTAAAACTGCACAGGTGTTGCTGGAAGATGCTGGGTTACCTCCAAGGTTTTGGCTGGAGGCAATCAAGTATGTAAGCTTCACCTGGAATCGCACCTACAATTCCATGGTAGGGGACACACCGTTTGGTTTGTTGCATGGCAGGAAACCCCAGATTCATTTTTTGCGTATGTTCGGGTCACGTGCGTCTGTGCCGGTACCTGCTGCTTTGCAGGGGCCAGATGGATCCAAGTTCCGAAAAATGATCTTCTGTGGGTATGAGCCAACAGCGAGTGCATGGAGGTTTGCGTTTCCATCAGGTGATCAGAGTAAGTTACTGATCAGTAAACACGCTGAGTTCTATGAGCAGGATAAAAAGACACAAGCTGCTGTCAAGCGTGATGTTCTTTCAGAGTGTCTCTCTGATTCAGAACAGGAAGATTATGAGGGGGAGGAAGAAGAAGCTGAGTCTGATGATGACGATCAGGTAACTGACCAAAGTCAGGAACAGGAGGAGGTATCGGTAGTTTCTCCACAAGTTGTAAAAAGGGAGGCCAAAAGTGAGCCTAGTTCCCCTGTGAGTGTAATGGAGAGGATTCGAAAACGTTTTAAGTCAGAGGGGGAATCCCGTGATGCTGAGGACACATTTCCTGGTGGCAGTGAGTCAGAGGTAACATCTGAGTTTATGCCCAGAAGGTCTAGTCGCACAACAAAGGGCATTCCACCTGAAAGATACCAGGCAACATGTGCGTGGGCGAGATTCGCACAGTGTGATTCTGGGAGTGTTGAAAGGGTTCAACAGGTGCCTGGGAAAGATGCTGGGAAGGAGCACAAGGCAAAGGGTAAGGTGTTGAGCTCAAAAAGGTCTTGTCAGAAGGTGCAGCAAGGGGGGGTGTTGAGGTTGGAACTTAACGGGTTAAGTTCTTCCCATGATGCCACACCATTCTGACGTCAATTTTGGAAGCTTGGGAGGAGCTTGGGAAGAGTATGCCAGTCCCACTCGGTACTTTGTGGGGAAAGGATGCAGTTTTGTCATGGCTGCAAATAGTCCTGGAAATTCCTGAGAAATGTTGGAATAAAAGCTGTAAATAGGCAAACCTGGACTGTGTGTGTTTGTCTGGAAGCCAAGCTACATGACAGTTTTACACCGCTGTGTAATCTCTGCTACGGCGTGACTGAGAGATCGGAGCAGAGCGTGCGGCAGGAGAAGTGTGCCGGGCAGTAAAGAGCTAATTGAGGATCGTAAATCAATTAGCGGGAGTCGCGCCAGATCAAACAAACTGCACAATTGGCACGTCCATGGTGATTCCATTGGGTAGCTGGAGCGATGCGGTGAGCCTCACTACTGGCTTGGGCGGGAGGGGGTCCATGGGCGGTAAAATCTCTGGGGACTGCTTCACTGACACGTCTGGCTGGGCCCCAGTGCCTCCTCTTCCAGCCAGACATCGTCGTTTCCCTGCTGTGGTTCTCCTTGCTGCGTTGCTGCAGTCACCATTGCTGAGGCTGCAGTGTGCTTGTGGAGCCTCCGGGGACACTCTTTCGCCAAATGGCCTGGATCCTCGCAGATGTAACACTTCCTGTTCCCTCTAGGAGGCTTCGCTTTCACTGCTGCCGGTGCTAGGGCTCTGGCTGCTGACTGAGCCCTTGCACTCCCAACCTCCATCGGTTCCACCCCTCCCCCTGTTGGGGGCGTGGATTGCGCACGCGCTGCTTCTCTGGGAAGGAAGGAGGAGCCCCTGGCTGGTTCGCGCCCGCTGCGCCCTTCGTCCCTGCTCCACGGACGTTCTTCCAGCCGCACTCCCACCGCCAGCGCCCTCTGAACGATCTCCTGCGTGGTCCGGGGTCTCTCCCCCCTCGCAATCTCATCTTTCACCGAGCTGTTCAAGCCCTCCCAAAAAAGGTCTCTGACGGGAGCCGAATCTCTGTCCCATTCCAGGGCACTGACCAAAGCGAAAAAGCGGGCATGATATTGCCGTACGCTGGCCCTCCCTTGTCTTAGTCCGTGCACCTCCCTTCGGGCAAGATCCACGTCAATGCTTGATAAAAAACAGCCATCCATCGCTTTAATAAAGGCGTCCGCATTTTGGAGCGCAGGATCCTTATCCCTCCACAAATTGCGCAGCCATGCTTTAGCGTCTCCATGCAAATGGGACATGATGAACCCCACTTTCTCTTGTTCATCTCTAAAGTCTTTGTGCAGTAGTTGTAGTGCACACATTACGTCTGCTCTAAAATTGGGGTACTGTTGCAAATTCCCATCGAAGTGCGAGACCAGACTGCCTGTGCGTCTCCCCAACCCAATCCCCTCTGATTTGGGTGTCTGTTGCCCCTGCTTCGTAAGCACGTCCAACCTGACCTGGAGATCCCTGTAGGCGGCCGCTGCGTCCTCCTCTCTCTTCCTGGACGCCACCGCCTCGGCAGTCAGTCGTGAAACCGCGTCTCTGAGTTCCGTTATTTGCTGTTCGGCCGTCATATTGTCTACCGTTCGTGAACTTTCTTGTAGGCACCCGCTTCCCCTCCTCTCCGCGAGGTCGTGGATGTCCACAATTTGAAGAGAAGGAGCTTACTGTCAGGGTTACTTCCAGATCCTAGCTCACAGAGGATCACGCTAGCCAGCGGTTGTTGATTAAAAGTCTTTATTGAGTTACAGTCTCCATTCTTGAGCTGCTGCGTGCAACCCTACGCCTTATGCTTAGGTCGGCGAAGCTCCTTCTGAGTCTCCGCCCCTTGCGCACCAACTTAATATCCTAGCCCTGCTCCACCTTTTCCGCCTGACAGTTCTCCTCTGGGTCCCTCTGCCCCCCTGGGTCTCTCCCTTCCGGGATTCTTCTGACGCTGACCCCCCTGACTCCCCTGTCTCCTTGCGCCGGGCTTTAGGACCTGGCTCTCTTTCCGGGCTGCCTACTGCGCCACCTTCCTGTGCATTTGAACTTGGCGCGCGCGCCCAACCTTCCACTTTCCGTCTAACCGTCACTTCGCTCCCCGATGAAGGTGTGGCCACTCCTGACTCGTGCCCTCCCTCCTGTTGTGAGCTGCCAGCGCTAGTTCCCAGGCGCTCTTCCTCTTCCCTACTCTCTGGCGGTGACGTAGGTCCCGATCTCCAACTGCTCCCCTCTGAGTCCCCTCTGGCTCTTTCTTCCTGGGGTGTCCCAGTAGTCTCCCCCCTTGCCCTTGCCACTGGTGCTCCTCTTTGTGAATCTTCTGATTCACTGGACAGACTCGGAGATCTCGGGTCGTCGTCGTCACTCATCCTTTCTTCTGCCTCCTCCCCCTCGCTCTCTGTTTCCTCCCTTGCCCTCGCCTCTGCTCCTGAACCCCTGACAGTTACGGTTACGGTTACGGTTATGGTTACGGTTAGGGTTAGGGTTAGGGTTAGGGTTAGCGTTTCGGTTAGGGTTAGGGTTAGGGTTAGGGTTAGGGTTACGGTTAGGGTTAGGGTTAGGGTTACGGTTAAGATTAGGGTTAGGCTTAGGGTTAGGGTTAGGGTTAGGGTTTGGGTTAGGGTTAGTGTTACGGTTAGGGTTAGGGTTAAGGTTAGGATTGGTCTTAGGGTTAGGATTAGGGTTAGGGTTAGGGTTACGGTTAGGGTTAGGGTTAGGATTGTTGTTAGGGTTAGGGTTACGGTTAGGGTTAGGGTTAAGGTTAGGATTGGGGTTAGGGTTAGGGTTAGGGTTAGGATTGGCGTTAGGGTTAGGTTTAGGGTTAGGTTTAGCGTTTCTGTTAGGGTTAGGGTTAGGGTTAGGGTTAGGGTTAGCGTTAGGGTTAGCGTTAGCGTTTGGGTTAGGGTTAGGGTTAGGGTTAGGGTTAGGGTTAGGGTTAGGGTTGGGTTAGGGTTAGGGTTAGGGTTAGGGCTAGGTTTAGGGTTTGGGCTAGGGTTACGGTTACGGTTACGGTTACGGTTATGGTTAGGGTTAGGGTTAGGGTTAGGGTTAAGGTTAGGTTAGGATTAGGATTGGGGCGACGGTTAGGGTTAGGGTTAGGGTAAGGGTTAGGGTTGGGGTTAGGGTTAGGGTGAGGATTAGGGTTAGGGTTAGGGTTAGGGTTAGGGTTACGGTTAGGGTTACGGTTAGGGTTAGGGTTAGGGTTAAGGTTAGGATTGGGCTTAGGGTTACGGTTAGGGTTAGGGATACGGTTAAGGTTAGGGTTAGGATTGTTGTTAGGGTTAGGGTTAGGGTTAGGGTTAGGGTTAGGGTTAGGGTTGGGGTTAGAGTTAGGTTTAGGGTTATGGTTAGGGTTAGGGTTATTATTGGGGCGAGGGTTAGGGTTAGGGTTAGGATTAGGGTTAGGATTACGGGTTAGGATTAGGGTGAGGATTACGGTTAGGGTTAGGGTTAGGGTAAGGGTAAGGGTTAGGGTTAGGGTTAGGGTTAGGGTTAGGGTTAGGGTTAGGGTTAGGATTAGGGTTAGGGATGGGTTAGGGTTAGGGCTAGGTCTAGGGTTAGGGTTAGGGTTTGGGCTAGGGTTACGGTTACGGTTATGGTTATGGTTATGGTTACGGTTAGGGTTAGGGTTAGGGTTACGTTTACGGTTACGGTTAGGGTTAGGTTTAGCGTTTCGGTTAGGGTCAGGGTTAGGATTGTTGTTAGGGTTAGGGTTAGGGTTAGGGTTAGGGTTAGGGTTAGGGTTAGGGTTAGGGTTAGGGTTAGGGTTAGAGTTAGGGTTAGGATTAGGGTTAGGGTTAGGGTTAGGGTTTGGGTTAGGGTTAGGGTTACGGTTAGGGTTAGGGTTAGGGTTAGGGTTAGGGTTAAGGTTAGGGTTAGGGTTAGGGTTAGGGTTAGGGTTAGTGTTAGTGTTGGGGTTAGAGTTAGTTTAAGGGTTATGGTTAGTGTTAGGGTTAGGGTTAGGATTAGGATTGGGGCGAGCGTTAGGGTTAGGGTAAGGATTAGGGCTGGGGTTAGGGTTAGGGTTAGGGTTAGGGTGAAGATTAGGGTTAGGGTTAGGGTTAGGGTTAGGGTTAGGATTAGGGTTAGCGATGGGTTAGGGTTAGGGTTAGCGTTAGGGTTAGGGTTAGGGCTAGGGTTAGAGTTAGGGTTAGGGCTAGCGTTACGGTTACGGTTAGGGGTAGGTTTAGCGTTTCGGTTAGGGTTAGGATTGTTGTTAGGGTTAGGGTTAGGGTTAGGGTTAGGGTTAGGGTTAGGGTTAGGGTTAGGGTTAGGGTTAGGGTTAGGGTTAGGGTTAGGGTTTGGGTTTGGGTTTGGGTTAGGGTTAGTGTTACGGTTAGGGTTAGGGTTAGGGTTAGGGTTAAGGTTAGGGTTAGGGTTAGGGTTAGGATTAGGATTGGGGCGAGGGTTAGGGTTAGGATAAGGGTTAGGGTTAAGGTTAGGATTGGGGTTAGGGTTAGGGTTAGGGTTAGGGTTAGGGTTAGGATTGGCGTTAGGCTTAGGTTTAGGGTTAGGTTTAGCGTTTCTGTTAGGGTTAGGGTTAGGGTTAGGGTTAGGGTTAGG
>NC_138759.1:141435577-141438077 GCF_965113315.1 Podarcis vaucheri
AGGGTTAGGTTTAGCGTTTCTGTTAGGGTTAGGGTTAGGGTTAGGGTTAGGGTTAGCGTTAGCGTTAGCGTTAGGGTTTGTGTTTGGGTTAGGGTTCGGGTTCGGGTTCGGGTTGCGGTTAGGGTTAGGGTTAGCGTTTTGGTTAGGGTTATGGTTAGGGTTAGGGTTAGGGTTAGGGTTAGGGTTAGTGTTGGGTTAGGGTTAGGGTTAGGGTTAGGGCTAGGGCTAGGGTTAGGGTTTGGGCTAGGGTTACGGTTACGGTTATGGTTAGGGTTAGGGTTAGGGTTAGGGTTAGGGTTAGGGTTAGGGTTAGGGTTCCGGTTAAGATTAGGGTTAGGGTTAGGGTGAGAGTTAGGGTTAGGGTCAGGGTTAGGGTTAGTGTTAGTGTTAGTGTTACGGTTAGGGTTCGTGTTAAGGTTAGAGTTGGGGTTAGGGTTAGGGTTAGGGTTAGGATTGGCGTTAGGGTTAGGTTTAGGGTTAGAATTAGACATTTGGAGAACAAGGAACCCTCTTGAAAGAGAGGGAACCTTTTTCTCCCAAGCAAAGATGACCTGGACCAGAATCGACCAAATATGGGTTACTAGTGGAATGGCTCCGAAGATTAAGAAGGTAGAAATCTGCCCAAAAACCTGCTCCGACCACAGCGCCGTGAAGATGGAAATGAAATTTACAACAACTGGTCAGTTTAGATGGAGAATGAATGACACCCTGTTTCGAGATAGAGAGATCCACAAGAAGGCCCAACAAACTCTAAAGGACTATTTTGAATTTAACCTAAAGGGCGATGTGGAAAAAAGAGTGATCTGGGACGCAAGTAAAGCTGTGATGCGAGGATTTTTGATTCAACAAAATTCAATAAAGAAGAGAAAGCAGAATGAGAGAAAGGAAAAACTTTTGGAAAAGATAAAAGAAGGAGAGAAAAAATTAAGATTAAAACCAAAGTCCCAGGAGATTTTGAGGGAGATTAAGTTATATCAAACACAATATATGGAATTGATGAACCAAGAGATAGAGTGGAAAATAAAGCAAATGAAACAAAAGACATTTGAGTCGGCAGACAAATGTGGTAAACTTTTGGCATGGCAACTAAAGAAAAGACAGAAATTAAATACAGTTACAAGTTTAGAAGTGGATGGAAAGACTATATCTAAACCCAACGAGATAAGAAATTGTTTTGTGAGCTATTTTAAAAAACTTTATTCTCAAGGATTACAAAATGAAGAGGACATAGATAAATTCCTCAATAAATTTGGATTACAGAAAATCTCTCATCAAAGCAAGATGGATCTAAACCAGAGAATTACAGAACAAGAGATAGAGGGTGCCATTCAGGACATGCAATTGGGCAAATCTCCAGGGCCAGACGGACTGACTTCCAGATATTACAAATCTTTAAAGGAATGGCTGGTACAACCGTTAAAGGACGTCTGTAACGAGATCTTAGAGGGAAAAGGGGCACCCGAATCGTGGAAAGAAGCATATATTTCACTCATACCAAAGACAGAGACTGAAAAGACTCAACTGAAGAACTACCGCCCAATTTCGTTACTCAATGTGGATTACAAAATTTTTGCAGACATTTTAGCAAAAAGATTTAAAAGAGTACTGATGGAGAAGATTCACAGAGACCAAGCAGGCTTTCTCCCAAAGAGACACCTCTCAGACAATGTTAGGAATATAATAGACATTTTGGAAAAGTTAGAGGTGAACATAAATACTAAAGTAGTTTTGATATTTGTGGATGCGGAGAAAGCCTTTGACAATATTTCTTGGAGTTTTATGAAAAAGAATCTTCATGGGATGGGGGTAGGACAAGGATTTGAGAATGGTATGGGTGCAATATATTCTGAACAAAAAGCTAAGTTGATTGTAAACAATGTAATAACTGAGGAACTTAAGATAGAAAAAGGAACACGACAGGGGTGCCCAATTTCTCCATTGCTTTTTATTTCGGTCCTGGAGGTGTTGCTGAACATGATTAGAGAGGACCAGCAAGTTAAAGGTGTAAAGGTCGGAGCCAAACATTATAAGTTAAGAGCGTTTGCAGATGACCTGGTATTGACCTTGCAAGAGCCAAACACTAGTACAAAAAGAGTGTTGGAAATAATCCAACAATTTGGACAGGTAGCTGGATTTAAATTGAATAAACAAAAAACTAAAGTCTTAGGGAAAAACCTAACAGACATGGAGAAGAACAAGTTTCAAGAAGAGACAGGTTTGATGGTGGTTAAGAAGGTGAAATATCTAGGGGTTAATTTAACATCTAAAAACTTGAATTTGTATAAGGATAACTATGAAAAATGTTGGTCAGAAATCAAAAAAGATCTAGAAATATGGTCAAATTTGAGATTGTCAATGTTAGGCCGAATTGCAGTGATTAAGATGAATGTATTGCCTAGAATGTTATTCTTATTTCAAACTTTGCAGATTATTGACAAGATGGACTGTTTCAAGAGGTGGCAGAAAGACATTGCGAAATTTGTCTGGCAGGGCAAAAAGC
>NC_138759.1:141548077-141553077 GCF_965113315.1 Podarcis vaucheri
TAGGGTTAGGGTTAGGGTTAGGGCTAGGGCTAGGGTTACGGTTACGGTTAGGGTTAGGGTTAGGTTTAGCATTTCGGTTAGGGTTAGGGTTAGGATGATTGTTAGGGTAAGGGTTAGGGTTAGGGTTAGGGTTAGGGTTAGGGTTAGCATTTCGGTTAGGGTTAGGGTTAGGATGATTGTTAGGGTAAGGGTTAGGGTTAGGGTTAGGGTTAGGGTTAGGGTTAGGGTTAGGGTTAGGGTTAGGGTTAGGGTTAAGGTTAGGATTGGGCTTTGGGTTAGGGCTAGGGTTACGGTTAGGGTTAGGGTTAGGATTGTTGTTAGGGTTAGGGTTAGGGTTAGGGTTAGGGTTAGGGTTAGTGTTAGTGTTAGGGTTAGGGTTAGGGTTAGGGTTGGGGTTGGGGTTAGAGTTAGGTTTAGGGTTAGGGTTAGGGTTAGGATTGGGGCGAGGGTTAGGGTTAGGGTTAGGCTTAGGGATGGGATTACGGGTTAGGGTTAGGGTTAGGGTGAGGATTACGGTTAGGGTTAGGGTTAGGGTTAGCGTTTCGGTTAGGGTTAGGATTAGGGTTAGGGTTGGGGTTAGGGTTAGGGTTAGGGTTAGGATTAGGGTTAGGGTTAGGGTTAGGGTTAGGGCTAGGGTTAGGGTTGGGGTTGGGGTTAGGGTTAGGGTTACGGTTAAGATTAGGGTTAGGGTTAGTGTTAGTGTTAGGGTTAGTGTTAGGGTTGGGCTTAGGGTTAGGGTTAGGGTTAGGGTTAGGGTTAGGGTTAGGGTTAGGGTTAGGGTTAGGGTTAGGGTTGGAGTTGGGGTTGGGGTTAGGGTTAGGGTTACGGTTAAGATTAGGGTTAGGGTTAGGGTTAGAGTTATGGTTAGGGTTAGGGTTAGGGTTAGGGTTAGGGTTTGGGTTAGTGTTACGGTTAGGGTTAGGGTTAAGGTTAGGATTGGGCTTAGGGTTAGGGTTAGGGTTATGCTTAGGGTTACGGTTAGGGTTACGGTAAGGGTTACGGTTAGGATTGTTGTTAGCGTTAGCGTTAGGGTTAGGGTTAGGGTTAGGGTTAGGGTTAGGGTTAGGGTTACGGTTAGGGTTAGGGTTAGAATTGTTGTTAGGGTTAGGGTTAGGGTTAGGGATAGGGTTAGGGTTAGGGTTAGGGTTGTTGTTAGGGTTAGGGTTAGGGTTAGGGTTAGGGTTAGGGTTAGGGTTGGGGTTGGGGTTGGGGTTAGAGTTAGGTTTAGGGTTAGGGTTAGGGTTAGGATTGGGGCGAGGGTTAGGGTTAGGGTTAGGCTTAGGGATGGGATTACGGGTTAGGGTTAGGGTTAGGGTGAGGATTACGGTTAGGGTTAGGGTTAGGGTTAGGGTTAGGGTTAGGGTTAGGGTTAGGATTAGGGTTAGGGATGGGATAGGGTTAGGGTTAGGGTTAGGGTTAGGGTTAGGGTTAGGGTTAGGGTTAGGGTTCGGGTTCGGGTTAGGGATAGGGTTAGGGCTAGGGCTAGGGCTAGGGCTCGGGCTAGGGCTAGGGCTAGGGCTAGGGTTAGGGTTAGGGTTAGGGTTAGGGTTAGGGTTAGGGTTAGGGTTAGGGTTAGGGTAGGGTTAGGGTTAGGATTGTTGTTAGGGTTAGGGTTAGGGTTAGGGTTAGAGTTAGGGTAAGGTTTAGGGTTAGGGTTAGGGTTAGGGTTAGGGTTAGGGTTAGGGTTAGGGTTAGGGTTAGGGTTAGGGTTGGGGTTGGGGTTAGGGTTACGTTTAAGATTAGGGTTAGGGTTAGGGTTAGGTTAGGGTTAGGGTTAGGGTTAGGGTTAGGGTTAGGGTTAGGGTTAGGGTTAGGGTTAGGGTTAGGGTTAGGGTTAGGGTTAGGGCTAGGGCTAGGGCTAGGGCTAGGGCTAGGGCTAGGGTTAGGGTTAGGGTTAGGGTTAGCGATGGGTTAGGGTTAGGGTTAGGGTTAGGTTAGGGTTAGGGTTAGGGTTAGGGCTAGGGCTAGGGTTTGGGTTAGGGTTAGGGTTAGGGTTAGGGTTAGGGTTAGGGTTAGGGTTAGGGTTAGGGTTAGGGCTAGGGCTAGGGTTACGGTTACGGTTACGGTTAGGGTTAGGGTTAGGTTTAGCATTTTGGTTAGGGTTAGGGTTAGGATGATTGTTAGGGTAAGGGTTAGGGTTAGGGTTAGGGTTAGGGTTAGGGTTAGGGTTAGGGTTAGGGTTAGGGTTAGCTTTAGCATTTCGGTTAGGGTTAGGGTTAGGATGATTGTTAGGGTAAGGGTTAGGGTTAGGGTTAGGGTTAGGGTTAGGGTTAGGGTTAAGGTTAGGATTGGGCTTAGGGTTAGGGCTAGGGTTAGGGTTAGGGTTAGGGTTAGGATTGTTGTTAGGGTTAGGGTTAGGGTTAGGGTTAGGGTTAGGGTTAGTGTTAGGGTTAGGGTTAGGGTTAGGGTTAGGGTTAGGGTTGGGGTTGGGGTTAGAGTTAGGTTTAGGGTTAGGGTTAGGGTTAGGATTGGGGCGAGGGTTAGGGTTAGGGTTAGGCTTAGGGATGGGATTACGGGTTAGGGTTAGGGTGAGGATTACGGTTAGGGTTAGGGTTAGGGTTAGGGTTAGGGTTAGCGTTTCGGTTAGGGTTAGGATTAGGGTTAGGGTTGGGGTTAGGGTTAGGGTTAGGGTTAGGATTGTTGTTAGGGTTAGGGTTAGGGTTAGGGTTAGGGTTAGGGTTAGGGTTAGGGTTAGGGTTAGGGTTAGGGTTAGGGTTGGGGTTGGGGTTAGGGTTAGGGTTACGGTTAAGATTAGGGTAAGGGTTAGGGTTAGTGTTAGGGTTAGTGTTAGGGTTGGGCTTAGGGTTAGGGTTAGGGTTAGGGTTAGGGTTAGGGTTAGGGTTAGGGTTAGGGTTGGAGTTGGGGTTGGGGTTAGGGTTAGGGTTAGGGTTACGGTTAAGATTAGGGTTAGGGTTAGGGTTAGAGTTATGGTTATGGTTAGGGTTAGGGTTAGGGTTATGGTTAGTGTTAGGCTTAGGGTTAGGGTTAGGGTTAGGTTTAGGGTTAGGGTTTGGGTTAGTGTTACGGTTAGGGTTAGGGTTAGGGTTAAGGTTAGGATTGGGCTTAGGGTTAGGGTTAGGGTTATGCTTAGGGTTACGGTTAGGGTTACGGTTAGGGTTACGGTTAGGATTGTTGTTAGCGTTAGCGTTAGGGTTAGGGTTAGGGTTAGGGTTAGGGTTACGGTTAGGTTTAGGGTTAGGGTTAGGGTTAGGGTTAGGGTTAGGGTTAGGGTTAGGGTTAGGTTTAGCGTTTCGGTTAGGGTTAGGGTTAGGGTTACGGTTAGGGTTAGGGTTAGGATTGTTGTTAGGGTTAGGGTTAGGGATAGTGTTAGGGTTAGGGTTAGGGTTGTTGTTAGGGTTAGGGTTAGGGTTAGGGTTAGGGTTAGGGTTAGGGCTAGGGTTGGGGTTGGGTTTAGAGTTAGGTTTAGGGTTAGGGTTAGGGTTAGGATTGGGGCGAGGCTTAGGGTTAGGGTTAGGCTTAGGGATGGGATTACGGGTTAGGGTTAGGGTTAGGGTGAGGATTACGGTTAGGGTTAGGGTTAGGGTTAGTGTTAGGGTTAGGATTAGGGTTAGGGATGGGATAGGGTTAGGGTTAGGGTTAGGGTTAGGGTTAGGGTTCGGGTTAGGGACAGGGTTAGGGCTAGGGCTAGGGCTAGGGCTAGGGCTAGGGCTAGGGTTAGGGTTAGGGTTAGGGTTAGGGTTAGGGTTAGGGTTAGGGTTAGGGTTAGGGTTAGGGCTAGGGCTAGGGCTAGGGCTAGGGCTAGGGCTAGGGTTAGGGTTAGGGTTAGGGTTAGCGATGGGTTAGGGTTAGGGTTAGGGTTAGGTTAGGGTTAGGGTTAGGGTTAGGGCTAGGGCTAGGGTTTGGGTTAGGGTTAGGGTTAGGGTTAGGGTTAGGGTTAGGGTTAGGGTTAGGGTTAGGGCTAGGGCTAGGGTTACGGTTACGGTTACGGTTAGGGTTAGGGTTAGGTTTAGCATTTTGGTTAGGGTTAGGGTTAGGATGATTGTTAGGGTAAGGGTTAGGGTTAGGGTTAGGGTTAGGGTTAGGGTTAGGGTTAGGGTTAGGGTTAGCTTTAGCATTTCGGTTAGGGTTAGGGTTAGGATGATTGTTAGGGTAAGGGTTAGGGTTAGGGTTAGGGTTAGGGTTAGGGTTAGGGTTAGGGTTAGGGTTAAGGTTAGGATTGGGCTTAGGGTTAGGGCTAGGGTTAGGGTTAGGGTTAGGGTTAGGATTGTTGTTAGGGTTAGGGTTAGGGTTAGGGTTAGGGTTAGGGTTAGGGTTAGTGTTAGGGTTAGGGTTAGGGTTAGGGTTAGGGTTAGGGTTGGGGTTGGGGTTAGAGTTAGGTTTAGGGTTAGGGTTAGGGTTAGGATTGGGGCGAGGGTTAGGGTTAGGGTTAGGCTTAGGGATGGGATTACGGGTTAGGGTTAGGGTGAGGATTACGGTTAGGGTTAGGGTTAGGGTTAGGGTTAGGGTTAGCGTTTCGGTTAGGGTTAGGATTAGGGTTAGGGTTGGGGTTAGGGTTAGGGTTAGGGTTAGGATTGTTGTTAGGGTTAGGGTTAGGGTTAGGGTTAGGGTTAGGGTTAGGGTTAGGGTTAGGGTTAGGGTTAGGGTTAGGGTTGGGGTTGGGGTTAGGGTTAGGGTTACGGTTAAGATTAGGGTAAGGGTTAGGGTTAGTGTTAGGGTTAGTGTTAGGGTTGGGCTTAGGGTTAGGGTTAGGGTTAGGGTTAGGGTTAGGGTTAGGGTTAGGGTTAGGGTTAGGGTTGGAGTTGGGGTTGGGGTTAGGGTTAGGGTTAGGGTTACGGTTAAGATTAGGGTTAGGGTTAGGGTTAGAGTTATGGTTATGGTTAGGGTTAGGGTTAGGGTTATGGTTAGTGTTAGGCTTAGGGTTAGGGTTAGGGTTAGGTTTAGGGTTAGGGTTTGGGTTAGTGTTACGGTTAGGGTTAGGGTTAGGGTTAAGGTTAGGATTGGGCTTAGGGTTAGGGTTAGGGTTATGCTTAGGGTTACGG
>NC_138759.1:141568077-141570577 GCF_965113315.1 Podarcis vaucheri
GTTAGCGTTTTGGTTAGGGTTAGGGTTAGGGTTAGGGTTAGGGTTAGGGTTACGGTTAGGGTTAGGGATAGAGTTAGGGTTAGGGTTAGGGTTAGGGTTAGGGTTAGGGTTAGGGTTAGGGTTAGGGTTAGGGTTAGGGTTAGGGTTGGGTTACGGTTAAGATTAGGGTTAGGGTTAGGGTTAGGGTTAGGGTTAGGGTTAGGGTTAGGGTTACGGTTAGGGTTAGGGTTAGGGTTAGGGTTAAGGTTAGGATTGGGCTTAGGGTTAGGGTTAGGGTTAGGGTTAGGGTTACGGTTAGGGTTACAGTTAGGGTTACGGTTAGGGTTAGGGTTAGGATTAGGATTGTTGTTAGGATTAGGATTGTTGTTAGGGTTAGGGTTAGGGTTAGGGTTAGGGTTAGGGTTAGGGTTAGGGTTAGGTTTAGGTTTAGCGTTTCGGTTAGGGTTAGGGTTACGGTTAGGGTTAGGGTTAGGATTGTTGTTAGGGTTAGGGTTAGGGTTAGGGTTAGGGTTAGGGTTAGGGTTAGGGTTAGGGTTAGGGATAGGGTTAGCTTTAGGGTTGGGGTTGGTGTTGGGGTTGGGGTTAGGGTTAGGGTTAGGGTTAGGGTTAGGGTTAGGGTTAGGGTTAAGGTTAGGGTTAGGGTTAGGGTTAAGATTAGGGTTAGGGTTAGGGTTAGGGTTAGGGTTAGGGTTAGGGTTAGGGTTAGGGTTGGGGTTAGGGTTACGGTTACGGTTAAGATTAGGGTTAGGGTTAGGGTTACGGTTAGGGTTAGGGTTAGGGTTGGGGTTGGGGTTAGAGTTAGGTTTAGGGTTGGAGTTAGGGTTAGGGTTAGAGTGAGGATTAGGGTGAGGATTAGCGTTAGGGTTAGGGTTAGGGTTAGCGATGGGTTAGGGTTAGGGTTAGGGTTAGGTTAGGGTTAGGGTTAGGGTTAGGATTAGGGTTAGGGTTAGGGTTAGGGTTGGGGTTGGTGTTGGGGTTGGGGTTAGGGTTAGGGTTAGGGTTAGGGTTAAGGTTAGGGTTAGGGTTAGGGTTACGGTTAAGATTAGGGTTAGGGTTAGGGTTAGGGTTAGGGTTAGGGTTAGGGTTAGGTTTTGGGTTAGGGTTAGTGTTACGGTTAGGGTTACGGTTAAGGTTAGGATTGGGGTTAGGGTTAGTGTTAGGATTGGCGTTAGGGTTAGGTTTAGGGTTAGGTTTAGCGTTTCTGTTAGGGTTAGGGTTAGGGTTAGGGTTGCGGTTAGGGTTAGGGTTAGCGTTTTGGTTAGGGTTAGGGTTAGGGTTAGGGTTAGGGTTACGGTTAGGGTTAGGGTTAGAGTTAGGGTTAGGGTTAGGGTTAGGGTTAGGGTTAGGGTTAGGGTTAGGGTTAGGGTTAGGGTTAGGGTTGGGTTACGGTTAAGATTAGGGTTAGGGTTAGGGTTAGGGTTAGGGTTAGGGTTAGGGTTAGGGTTAGGGTTACGGTTAGGGTTAGGGTTAGGGTTAGGGTTAAGGTTAGGATTGGGCTTAGGGTTAGGGTTAGGGTTAGGGTTAGGGTTAGGGTTACGGTTAGGGTTACAGTTAGGGTTACGGTTAGGGTTAGGGTTAGGATTAGGATTGTTGTTAGGATTAGGATTGTTGTTAGGGTTAGGGTTAGGGTTAGGGTTAGGGTTAGGGTTAGGTTTAGGTTTAGCGTTTCGGTTAGGGTTAGGGTTACGGTTAGGGTTAGGGTTAGGATTGTTGTTAGGGTTAGGGTTAGGGTTAGGGTTAGGGTTAGGGTTAGGGATAGGGTTAGCTTTAGGGTTGGGGTTGGTGTTGGGGTTGGGGTTAGGGTTAGGGTTAGGGTTAGGGTTAGGGTTAGGGTTAGGGTTAAGGTTAGGGTTAGGGTTAGGGTTAAGATTAGGGTTAGGGTTAGGGTTAGGGTTAGGGTTAGGGTTAGGGTTAGGGTTAGGGTTAGGGTTGGGGTTAGGGTTACGGTTACGGTTAAGATTAGGGTTAGGGTTAGGGTTACGGTTAGGGTTAGGGTTAGGGTTAGGGTTACGGTTAGGGTTAGGGTTAGGTTTAGGGTTGGAGTTAGGGTTAGGGTTAGAGTGAGGATTAGGGTGAGGATTAGCGTTAGGGTTAGGGTTAGGGTTAGGGTTAGCGATGGGTTAGGGTTAGGGTTAGGGTTAGGTTAGGGTTAGGGTTAGGGTTAGGATTAGGGCTAGGGCTAGGGCGAGGGTTAGGGTTAGGGTTAGGGTTAGGGTTAGGGTTAGGGTTAGGGTTAGGGCTAGGGCTAGGGCTAGGGTTAGGGTTAGGGTTAGGGTTACGGTTAAGATTAGGGTTAGGGCTAGGGCTAGGGTTACGGTTACGGTTACGGTTAGGTTTAGCATTTCGGTTAGGGTTAGGGTTAGGATGATTGTTAGGGTAAGGGTTAGGGTTAGGGTTAGGGTTAGGGTTAGGGTTAGGGTTAGGGTTAGGGTTAGGGTTAGGGTTTTGGTTTCGGTTAGGGTTAGACTTAGGGTTAGGGTTGCGGTTAGGGTTAGGGTTA
>NC_138759.1:141590577-141593077 GCF_965113315.1 Podarcis vaucheri
GGGTTAGGGTTAGGGTTAGGGCTAGGGCTAGGGTTAGGGTTAGGGTTAGGGTTAGGGTTAGGGTTAGGGTTAGGGTTAGGGTTAGGGCTAGGGTTACGGTTACGGTTAGGGTTAGGGTTAGGTTTAGCATTTCGGTTAGGGTTAGGGTTAGGATGATTGTTAGGGTAAGGGTTAGGGTTAGGGTTAGGGTTAGGGTTAGGGTTAGGGTTAGGGTTAGGGTTAGGGTTAGGGTTAGGGTTAAGGTTAGGATTGGGCTTAGGGTTAGGGCTAGGGTTACGGTTAGGATTGTTGTTAGGGTTAGGATTGTTGTTAGGGTTAGGGTTAGGGTTAGGGTTAGGGTTAGGGTTAGGGTTAGGGTTAGGGTTGGGTTAGGGTTAGGGTTAGGGCTAGGTTTAGGGTTTGGGCTAGGGTTACGGTTACGGTTATGGTTATGGTTATGGTTACGGTTACGGTTACGGTTACGGTTACGGTTAGGGTTAGGGTTAGGGTTAGGGTTAGCGTTTCTCTTAGGGTTAGGGTTAGGGTTACGGTTAGGGTTAGGGTTAGGATTGTTGTTAGAGTTAGGGTTAGGGTTAGGGTTAGGGTTAGAGTTACGGTTACGGTTAAGATTAGGGTTAGGGTTAGGGTGAGAGTTAGGGTTAGAGTTAAGGTTAGGGTTACGGTTACGGTTAGGGTTAGGGTTAGGGTTAGGGTTAGCATCAGGGTAAGGGTTAGGGTTAGGGTTAATGTTAGAGTTAGGGTTAGGGTTAATGTTAGAGTTAGGGTTAGGTTTAAGGTTAGCGTTATGATTTGGGTTAGGGTTAGGGTTAGGGTTAGGGTTAAGGTTAGGGTTAGGGTTAGGGTTAAGGTTAAGGTTAGGGTTAGGGTTAGGGTTAGGGTTAGGGTTAGGGTTAGGGTTAGCGTTAGCGTTTCGGTTAGGGTTAGGATTAGGGTTAGGGTTGGGGTTAGGGTTAGGATTAGGGTTAGGATTGTTGTTAGGGTTAGGGTTAGGGTTAGGGTTAGGGTTAGGGTTGGGGTTGGGGTTGGGGTTAGGGTTAGGGTTACGGTTAAGATTAGGGTTAGGGTTAGTGTTAGTGTTAGGGTTAGTGTTAGGGTTGGGGTTAGGGTTAGGGTTAGGGTTAGGGTTGGGGTTGGGGTTGGGGTTAGGGTTAGGGTTAGGGTTACGGTTAAGATTAGGGTTAGGGTTAGGGTTAGGGTTAGGGTTAGGGTTAGGGTTAGGGTTAGGGTTAGGGTTAGGGTTAATTTTAGGATTGGTCTTAGGGTTAGGGTTATGCTTAGGGTTACGGTTAGGGTTACGGTTAGGGTTACGGTTAGGATTGTTGTTAGCGTTAGCGTAAGCGTTAGGGTTAGAGTTAGGGTTAGGGTTAGGGTTAGGGTTAGGGTTAGGGTTAGGGTTAGGGTTACGGTTAGGGTTAGGTTTAGCGTTTCGGTTAGGGTTAGGGTTAGGGTTAGGGTTAGGGTTAGGGTTAGGGTAAGGGTTAGGGTTAGGGTTAGGGTTAGGGTTAGGGTTAGGGTTAGGGTTGGGGTTAGGGTTAGGGTTAGGGTTACGTTTAAGATTAGGGTTAGGGTTAGGGTTAGGGTTAGGTTAGGGTTAGGGTTAGGGTTAGGGTTAGGGTTAGGGTTAGGGTTAGGGTTAGGGCTAGGGATAGGGTTAGGGTTAGGGTTAGGGTTAGGGTTAGCGATGGGTTAGGGTTAGGGTTATGGTTAGGTTAGGGTTAGGGTTAGGGTTAGGGTTAGGGCTAGGGCTAGGGTTAGGGTTAGGGTTAGGGTTAGGGTTAGGGTTAGGGTTAGGGTTAGGGTTAGGGTTAGGGTTAGGGCTAGGGTTACGGTTACGGTTAGGGTTAGGGTTAGGTTTAGCATTTCGGTTAGGGTTAGGGTTAGGATGATTGTTAGGGTAAGGGTTAGGGTTAGGGTTAGGGTTAGGGTTAGGGTTAGGGTTAGGGTTAGGGTTAGGGTTAGGGTTAGGGTTAAGGTTAGGATTGGGCTTAGGGTTAGGGCTAGGGTTACGGTTAGGATTGTTGTTAGGGTTAGGATTGTTGTTAGGGTTAGGGTTAGGGTTAGGGTTAGGGTTAGGGTTAGGGTTAGGGTTAGGGTTAGGGTTGGGGTTGGGGTTAGAGTTAGGTTTAGGGTTAGGGTTAGGGTTAGGATTGGGGCGAGGGTTAGGGTTATGGTTAGGCTTAGGGATGGGATTACGGGTTAGGGTTAGGGTTAGGGTGAGGATTACGGTTAGGGTTAGGGTTAGGGTTAGCGTTTCGGTTAGGGTTAGGATTAGGGTTAGGGTTAGGGTTGGGGTTAGGGTTAGGGTTAGGGTTAGGATTGTTGTTAGGGTTAGGGTTAGAGTTAGGGTTAGGGTTAGGGTTAGGGTTAGGGTTAGGATTGTTGTTAGGGTTAGGGTTAGAGTTAGGGTTAGGGTTAGGGTTAGGGTTAGGGTTATGGTTATGGTTGGGGTTGGGGTTGGGGTTAGGGTTAGGGTTAGGGTTGCGGTTAAGATTAGGGTTAG
>NC_138759.1:141708077-141710577 GCF_965113315.1 Podarcis vaucheri
ACACTGGCTTGGTACCAGAGACAACTGATCTTCGGCTCCTCTTATTGCGCAGAACACTGCATCCTGCCCCGACGGGAGGGAGAGGAGGAGGAATCACAACTGCAGTTGGGAACGTTGCAAGCGGTCCCCCACAAATACGCGAGCTTTTTGGAGGTCTTCTGCGAGAAGGAGGCGGACAAGCTACCCCCTCACCGGCCATATGACTGCAAGATTGACCTCCTACCGGGGGCGACGCTGCCGAAGGGGCGGCTATACTCCATGTCTGAAGATGAAATGCAGGAACTCAAACAGTTCATCGAGCATAATCTGGAGCGTGGCTTCATCAGAGAGTCCAAGGCAGTGGGGGGCAGTCCCGTTTTCTTCGTGAAAAAGAAAGACACGCCCCAAAAAAGACTAGTTGTGGACTACCGCCTTTTGAACCAGATGACCAAACCGTCTGACTACCCCATGCCCAGGATTGACGACCTCCTCGCGACAGTGCGCAAGGGACGCGTGTTCACCAAGTTGGACCTGCGAGGGGCGTACAATCTCATCCGCATGCGGGAGGGCGATGAGTGGAAGACGGCCATGTTCACACCGCTGGGCACCTACGAATACAGAGTTATGCCCTTTGGATTACAAAATGGCTCTCACTGTTTTCAAGCTTTTATGCATCACGTGTTGGAGGGACTCCTCTACAAGACATGCGTCTGCTTCCTGGATGACATCCTGATTTTCTCTGACTCGCAGCAAGCTCACGACCGAGACGTGAGGGAGGTGCTCAGCAGGTTGCAACAACATAGACTGTACGCCAAGCTGGAGAAGTGCCAGTTCGACACGACGGAGGTGGATTTCCTGGGATACAAGTTGTCGGACAAGGGGATAGCCATGGACAGCACCAAGGTTCGTGCGGTATTGGATTGGAAAAGCCCGCGCAACCGGAAGGAGGTCCAGCGGTTTGTCGGCTTCGCCAACTTCTATCGCAAGTTTATCAAGGGGTTCGCGATGCAGACGGCAGCAATTACGGACACGCTCAGCTCCAAAAAAAAGAAATTCATCTGGACGGAGCAGGCGGAACAGTCCTTTCAAGCGCTCAAGCATCTCTTCGCATCGGAGAAGCAACTGCTGCATATCGACCCCAGTAAACCGTTGAGGGTAGAGACAGACGCGTCAGACAGAGCCGTGGGAGCTGTCCTGATGCAGCGAGACCTGCAGGGGGTGTGGCGGCCGGGAGCGTTCTACTCCAGAAAGCTCAGCAAGTCGGAGCAGAACTACACCATCTGGGACAGGGAGTTGCTGGCCATTCATGCAGCTTTCAAGGCGTGGAGGCACTTCCTAATCGGCGCCAAGCACACGGTGCAGGTCTGCACGGACCACAAGAATCTGGAGCACTGGCGCACGGCTCAGTTCCTGAACCAGAGGCAGATACGTTGGGCGGAGTTCTTTGCTGACTTCAATTTCCGAATAGAGTACGTCCCAGGCGACACCAACATCATGGCGGATGCACTGTCCCGAAAACCGCAATACCTAGAAGAGGTGACGCCAGCGGCGGCCATGCACATCTTCGCACCGACGGCGTGGGCGTGTGCCTCAGCTACAGTAGACCTGGATGCGGTGCGACGTGCATTGCGGGACGATTCATTCGCGCAAGACAAGATGGCGGAACTGCTCAGAGGCACGGCTACCACGGACGAGTTCCAGGTGCGGGACGGCTTGCTCCTACGCAAAGGGGCTGTCTATGTACCAGGAGACGACCTTCGCGCCAAGGTACTGCAACAGTTGCACGACGCACCCACGGCCGGTCACTTTGGCACAGAGAAAACGATGGAATTAGTCGCGAGAGACTTCTGGTGGCCCAGGCTGAGAGGAGAGGTCGCGGACTACGTCGCGAGGTGCGACACCTGCCAGAGGGCCAAGCCGGTACACAGACCACCGGCGGGACTGTTAGAACCGCTGCAAACACCGTTTGAACCGTGGGAGAGGGTGGCCCTGGACTTTGTGACGGATTTACCCAACTCGAGAGGCAAGACAGCTGTGCTAGTGGTGGTGGACTTGTTCACCAAGATGGCACATTTCATTCCGTGTGCGAAGGTGGCCACGGCGGAACAAACCGCCAAACTGTTCATAGATCACGTGTTCAAAGTGCATGGCCTGCCACGGTCTATCCTGTCCGACCGCGGACGCCAGTTCATCTCGTCTTTCTGGCAGAAGCTGATGGGTTTTCTAAATGTCAAGGTCAATCTGGCATCAGCAAGACACCCGCAGACCAACGGGCAAGCAGAGAGGGTCAATGCCATCATGCAGCAGTACCTGAGATGCTATGCCAATCAACAGCCTGCGACGTGGGTGGATTACCTGCCGCTAGCCGAGTTCGCTTACAACAACACGAAGCACGTGTCCACAGGAGTGACGCCGTTCTTTGCCAACAATGGGAGGAATCCCAGAACCTTCCCGGGACTGGAGAGAGTGGGGGAAGGAGAACCACAGACGGCGGACGCGTTCGCGTCAGAGCTGCAGGCGG
>NC_138759.1:141725577-141730577 GCF_965113315.1 Podarcis vaucheri
GGGGAACGGGCGTCTCGTGTCGGTTCCTCATCCGAGTCGAACCCCCGGAACGTGCTGGCTGAAAGCGTGGGCGTGAAAAGCCAGTCGTCGAAAAAGTCCGCCGGCATTGGCCTATGGGGAAAGAGGGCATGAAACTCTTCCTTGAGCAGAGGTTCATCTAGAGCGTAGCCCGGCACCCAGCTGTTGGCATTGGCCGGGGTGCCCTCCTTATCGAGAAGGTATTCTACCCCCTCTTCCCCCCATCTGGAGTCCAAAATCTCCGTGACTTCGTTGAGGCGCACCTCCTGTGCCACTCCCCGTTGCCTGGTTCCCTCTCGGAGCGGACTCGGCGCCGTGCCGGGTTCCTGAAACCTGTGCGGTGCCTTGTAGGGAGTGAGCACCGATCTGTGGAACACCGGATGCATTCTGGAACCCTCCGGAAGCGCCAGCCTGAAAGCCACCGGGTTGACCTGCTCTTCGACTTGGTAGGGCCCCAGTTGCTTATGCCCTAGTTTCTTCTTGGCCAACGACCTGGCCGGCACTGCGTGGGCTGCTAACCAGACCCAGTCTCCCACCTGGATCTCTTCGCCAACCCTTCTGTGTTTGTCTGCCTGCACCTTGTATGCGTGTTTGGCCAGCTCCAGGTGCCGCCGCAGCTGATCGTGAACCTCTTGCAACTCCGACGCGAACGCATCTGCTGTCTGCGGCTCCCCCTCCACCAGTCTTTCCAGTCCCGGGAAGGTTCTGGGGTGCCTCCCGTTGTTGGCGAAGAACGGCGTGACCCCCGTGGACACGTGCTTCGTGTTGTTGTAGGCGAACTCGGCGAGCGGCAGGTAATCCACCCACGTCGCAGGCTGTTGATTCGCATAGCATCTCAGGTACTGCTGCATGATGGCATTGACCCGCTCCGCTTGCCCGTTGGTCTGCGGGTGTCTCGCCGACGCCAGGTTGATCTTGACGTTTAGGAAGCCCATCAGCTTCTGCCAGAAGTTCGAGATGAACTGCCGCCCGCGGTCGGACAGAATAGACCGTGGCAGACCGTGAACCTTGAACACGTGGTCTATGAACAGTTTGGCGGTTTGTTCCGCCGTGGCCACCTTCGCACACGGGATGAAATGCGCCATCTTGGAGAACAAGTCCACCACCACCAGCACGGCCGTCTTGCCCCTCGAGCTGGGCAGATCCGTGATGAAGTCCAGGGCGACTCTCTCCCATGGCTCGACCGGAGTTTGCAGCGGTTCCAACAGTCCGGCCGGCGGTCTGTGCACTGGTTTGGCCCTCTGGCAGGTGTCGCACCTCGCCACGTAGTCCGCGACCTCCCCTCTCATTCCGGGCCACCAGAAATCCCTGGCGACTAATTCCACCGTCTTCTCCTTGCCAAAGTGCCCGGCAGTGGGCGCGTCGTGCAGCTGATGCAGTACCTTGGCGCGAAGTTCGTCTCCCGGCACGTAGATGGCCCCTTTGCGGATGAGCAATCCATCTCTCAGCTGGAACCCGTTGGTCGCTGCCGTGCCCCTTCGCATCTCAGCCATCTTTGCTTGCGCGAAAGAGTCATTCTGCAACGCTTGTCGCACCGCCTCCAGGTCCACTGTCGCCGCAGCGCACGCCCACACTGTTGGCGCGAAGATGTGCATGGCGGCCGCTGGCGTGGCGTCCTCCAGATACTGTGGCTTACGGGATAGCGCGTCCGCCATGATGGTGGTGTCCCCCGGGACATACTCTATTCGGAAGTCGAAATTCGCAAAGAACTCAGCCCAACGTATCTGCCTCTGGTTCAGGAACTGTGCCGTGCGCCAGTGCTCCAGATTCTTGTGGTCCGTGCAGACCTGCACCGTGTGCTTGGCTCCAATCAGGAAGTGCCTCCATGCTTTGAACGCTGCATGAATAGCCAGCAACTCCCTGTCCCAGATGGTGTAATTCTGTTCGGACTTGCTGAGCTTCCTGGAGTAAAACGCTCCGGGCCTCCAAACCCCCTGCGGGTCCTTCTGCAGCAGGACTGCTCCGACGGCCCTGTCCGAGGCGTCTGTTTCAACTCTCATCGGCCTGCTAGGATCGACATGAAGCAGCTGTTCCTCCGAGGCGAAAAGACGCTTGAGTGCCTGAAAGGACTGCTCCGCCTGCGCTGTCCAGATGAACTTCTTTTTCTTGGAACTGAGCGTGTCTGTAATGGCTGCAGTCTGCATAGCGAAGCCTTTGATGAACTTGCGATAGAAGTTCGCGAAGCCGACAAATCGTTGGACCTCCTTCCGGTTGCGTGGGCTTTTCCAATCCAACACCGCTCGAACCTTGGCGCTGTCCATGGCGAGCCCCTTGTCAGACAACCTGTATCCCAGGAAATCCACCTCCGTCACGTCGAATTGGCACTTCTCCAGCTTGGCGTAAAGCCTATGTTGCTGGAGCCTGCTCAGCACTTCCCTGACGTGTCTGTCATGCTCCTGCTGCGATTCCGAAAAGATCAGGATGTCATCCAAGAAACAGACGCACGTCTTGTAGAGGAGCCCCGCCAACACGTGATGTATGAAAGCTTGAAAAACGTGGGAGCCATTTTGCAATCCAAAAGGCATAACTCTATATTCGTAGGTGCCCAGGGGTGTGAACATGGCTGTCTTCCACTCATCTCCTTCCCGCATGCGAATCAGGTTGTACGCCCCTCGCAGGTCCAACTTGGTGAACACGCTGCCCTTGCGTACTTTCGCGAGGAGGTCGTCGATTCGGGGCATGGGGAAGTCCGACGGCTTGGTGACACTGTTCAAAATGCGGTAGTCCACCACGAGCCTTTTCTGGGGCGTGTCTCGCTTCTTCACAAAGAATACAGGACTGCCCCTCGCTGCCTGGGACTCTCGGATGAAACCGCGTTTCAAATTATGATCAATGAACTCCTTGAGTTCCTGCAGTTCGTCTTCAGACATGGAATACAGCTTCCCTTTGGGCAGCGCCGCCCCTGGCAGCAGGTCAATCTTGCAGTCATATGGTCTGTGGGGGGGTAGCTTGTCTGCCTCCTTCTCGCAGAAAACCTCCAAAAATTCTGCGTACTTGTGGGGAATCGCTTGCAGCGTGCCGAGCAGCAGCTGTGACTCCTCTTGCTCCCCTTCTTGCTGGGGCATGATGCAGTGTTCAGCACAAAAGGAAGAACCGAAGGTCAGCTGCCTCTGGTACCAAGCCAGCGTCGGGCTGTGCCTGTCCAGCCAACTCATGCCCAATACGATAGGCGTGTCTGAGAGTTGAGTGACGTTGAAGCTGATAATCTCCTTGTGATTTCCAAGCCGCAGCACCATAGGTGGCGTCTGCTTCACCACTTGCCCCCCTAACAGCTCCCTGCCATCCACCGTGACAACCTGCAGTGGCAGCGCGGCAGGCAGCAACTGTATAGCGTGCCGGTCGACAAAGTCCTGCCCTATGAAGTCTGCATTGCTTCCCGAGTCGACGGTGATTGGCACGTCCATGGTGATTCCATTGGGTAGCTGGAGCGATGCGGTGAGCCTCACTACTGGCTTGGGCGGGAGGGGGTCCATGGGCGGTAAAATCTCTGGGGACTGCTTCACTGACACGTCTGGCTGGGCCCCAGTGCCTCCTCTTCCAGCCAGACATCGTCGTTTCCCTGCTGTGGTTCTCCTTGCTGCGTTGCTGCAGTCACCATTGCTGAGGCTGCAGTGTGCTTGTGGAGCCTCCGGGGACACTCTTTCGCCAAATGGCCTGGATCCTCGCAGATGTAACACTTCCTGTTCCCTCTAGGAGGCTTCACTTTCACTGCTGCCGGTGCTAGGGCTCTGGCTGCTGACTGAGCCCTTGCACTCCCAACCTCCATCGGTTCCACCCCTCCCCCTGTTGGGGGCGTGGATTGCACACGCGCTGCTTCTCTGGGAAGGAAGGAGGAGCCCCTGGCTGGTTCGCGCCCGCTGCGCCCTTCGTCCCTTCTCCACGGACGTTCTTCCAGCCGCACTCCCACCGCCAGCGCCCTCTGAACGATCTCCTGCGTGGTCCGGGGTCTCTCCCCCCTCGCAATCTCATCTTTCACCGAGCTGTTCAAGCCCTCCCAAAAAAGGTCTCTGACGGGAGCCGAATCTCTGTCCCATTCCAGGGCACTGACCAAAGCGAAAAAGCGGGCATGATATTGCCGTACGCTGGCCCTCCCTTGTCTTAGTCCGTGCACCTCCCTTCGGGCAAGATCCACGTCAATGCTTGATAAAAAACAGCCATCCATCGCTTTAATAAAGGCGTCCGCATTTTGGAGCGCAGGATCCTTATCCCTCCACAAATTGCGTAGCCATGCTTTAGCGTCTCCATGCAAATGGGACATGATGAACCCCACTTTCTCTTGTTCATCTCTAAAGTCTTTGTGCAGTAGTTGTAGTGCACACATTACGTCTGCTCTAAAATTGGGGTACTGTTGCAAATTCCCATCGAAGTGCGAGACCAGACTGCCTGTGCGTCTCCCCAACCCAATCCCCTCTGATTTGGGTGTCTGTTGCCCCTGCTTCGTAAGCACGTCCAACCTGACCTGGAGATCCCTGTAGGCGGCCGCTGCGTCCTCCTCTCTCTTCCTGGACGCCACCGCCTCGGCAGTCAGTCGTGAAACCGCGTCTCTGAGTTCCGTTATTTGCTGTTCGGCCGTCATATTGTCTACCGTTCGTGAGCTTTCTTGTAGGCACCCGCTTTCCCTCCTCTCCGCGAGGTCGTGGATGTCCACAATTTGAAGAGAAGGAGCTTACTGTCAGGGTTACTTCCAGATCCTAGCTCACAGAGGATCACGCTAGCCAGCGGTTGTTGATTAAAAGTCTTTATTGAGTTACAGTCTCCATTCTTGAGCTGCTGCGTGCAACCCTACGCCTTATGCTTAGGTCGGCGAAGCTCCTTCTGAGTCTCCGCCCCTTGCGCACCAATTTAATATCCTAGCCCTGCTCCACCTTTTCCGCCTGACAGTTCTCCTCTGGGTCCCTCTGCCCCCCTGGGTCTCTCCCTTCCGGGATTCTTCTGACGCTGACCCCCCCTGACTCCCCTGTCTCCTTGCGCTGGGCTTTAGG
>NC_138759.1:141758077-141760577 GCF_965113315.1 Podarcis vaucheri
GTTAGGGTTAGGGCTAGGGTTACGGTTACGGTTATGGTTAGGGTTAGGTTTAGTGTTTCGGTTAGGGTTAGGGTTAGGATTGTTGTTAGGGTTAGGGTTAGGGTTAGGGTTAGGGTTAGGGTTAGGGTTAGGGTTAGGGTTAGGGTTACGGTTAAGATTAGGGTTAGGGTTAGGGTTAGGGTTAGGGTTAGGGTTAGGGTTAGGGTTTGGGTTAGGGTTAGGGTTACGGTTAGGGTTAGGGTTAAGGTTAGGATTGGCCTTAGGGTTAGGGTTAGGGTTAGGGTTAGGGTTAGGGTTAGGGTTAGGGTTAGGGTTAGGGTTAGGCTTAGGCTTAGGTTTAGGTTTAGGTTTAGGTTTAGGGTTACGGTTAGGGTTACGGTTAGTGTTAGGGTTAGGGTTAGGATTGTTGTTAGGGTTAGGGTTAGGGTTAGGGTTAGGGTTAAGGTTAGGGTTAGCGTTATGATTTGGGTTAGGGTTAGGATTAGGGTTAGGGTTAGGGTTAAGGTTAGGGTTAGGGTTAGGGTTAGGGTTAGGGTTAGGGTTACGGTTAGGGTTAGGTTTAGCGTTTCGGTTAGGATTAGGGTTACGGTTAGGGTTAGGGTTAGGATTGTTGTTAGGGTTAGGGTTAGGGTTAGGGTTAGGGTTAGGGTTAGGGTTAGGGTTAGGGTTAGGGTTGGGGTTAGGGTTAGGGTTAGGGTTACGGTTAAGATTAGGGTTAGGGTTAGGGTTAGGGCTAGGTCTAGTTTTAGGGTTAGGGTTAGGGTTAAGGCTACGGTTAGGGTTAGGGTTAGGGTTAGGGTTGGGGTTGGGGTTAGGGTTAGGGTTAGGGTTAGGGTTAGGGTTAGGGTTAGCTTTAGGGTTGGGGTTGGTGTTGGGGTTGGGGTTAGGGTTAGGGTTAGGGTTAGGATTGTTGTTAGGGTTAGGGTTAGGGTTAGGGTTAGGGTTAGGGTTAGGGTTAGCTTTAGGGTTGGGGTTGGTGTTGGGGTTGGGGTTAGGGTTAGGGTTAGGGTTAGGGTTAGGGTTAGGGTTAGGGTTAGGGTTAAGGTTAGGGTTAGGGTTAGGGTTACGGTTAAGATTAGGGTTAGGGTTATGGTTAGGGTTAGGGTTAGGGTTAGGGTTAGGGTTAGGGTTAGGGTTAGGGTTAGGGCTAGGGTTAGGGTTAGGGTTAGGGTTAGGGTTAGGGTTAGGGTTAGGGTTTGGGTTTGGGTTTGGGTTAGGGTTAGTGTTACGGTTAGGGTTAGGGTTAGGGTTAGGGTTAGGGCTAGGGTTAGGGTTAGGGTTAGGGTTAGGGTTAGGGTTTGGGTTAGGGTTAGTGTTACGGTTAGGGTTAGGGTTAAGGTTAGGATTGGGGTTAGGGTTAGGGTTAGGATTGGCGTTAGGGTTAGGTTTAGGGTTAGGTTTAGCGTTTCTGTTAGGGTTAGGGTTAGGGTTTTGGTTTTGGTTTTGGTTAGGGTTAGACTTAGGGTTAGGGTTGCGGTTAGTGTTAGGGTTAGCGTTTTGGTTAGCGTTATGGTTAGGGTTAGGGTTAGGGTTGGGTTAGGGTTAGGGTTAGGGTTAGGGTTAGGGCTAGGGTTAGGGTTTGGGCTAGGGTTACAGTTACGGTTACGGTTATGGTTAGGGTTAGGGTTAGGGTTAGGGTTAGGGTTAGCGTTTTGGTTAGGGTTAGGGTTACGGTTAGGGTTACGGTTAGGGTTAGGGTTAGGATTGTTGTTAGGGTTACGGTTAGGGTTAGGGTTAGGGTTGGGGTTAGGGCTACGGTTACGGTTAAGATTAGGGTTAGGGTTAGGGTTAGGGTTACGGTTAGGGTTAGTGTTAAGGTTAGAGTTGGGGTTAGGGTTAGGGTTAGGGTTAGGATTGGCGTTAGGGTTAGGGTTAGGGTTAGAATTAGCGTTTCTGTTAGGCTTAGGGTTAGGGTTAGGGTTGGGGTTGGGGTTAGAGTTAGGTTTAGGGTTGGAGTTAGGGTTAGGGTTAGAGTGAGGATTAGGGTGAGGATTAGCGTTAGGGTTAGGGTTAGGGTTAGCGATGGGTTAGGGTTAGGGTTAGGTTAGGGTTAGGGTTAGGGTTAGGGTTAGGGTTAGGGTTAGGGTTAGGCTTAGGCTTAGGTTTAGGTTTAGGTTTAGGGTTACGGTTAGGGTTACGGTTAGTGTTAGGGTTAGGGTTAGGGTTAGGGTTAGGATTGTTGTTAGGGTTAGGGTTAGGGTTAGGGTTAGGGTTAGGGTTAGCGTTATGATTTGGGTTAGGGTTAGGATTAGGGTTAGGGTTAAGGTTAGGGTTAGGGTTAGGGTTAGGGTTAGGGTTAGGGTTAGGGTTAGGTTTAGCGTTTCGGTTAGGATTAGGGTTACGGTTACGGTTAGGGTTAGGGTTAGGATTGTAGTTAGGGTTAGGGTTAGGGTTAGGGTTAGGGTTAGGGTTAGGGTTAGGGTTACGGTTAAGATTAGGGTTAGGGTTCGGGTTAGGGCTAGGTCTAGTTTTAGGGTTAGGGTTAGGGTTAGGGTTAAGG
>NC_138759.1:141785577-141788077 GCF_965113315.1 Podarcis vaucheri
GGTTAGGGTTAGGTTTAGCTATTCGGTTAGGGTTAGGATTGTTGTTAGGGTTAGGGTTAGGGTTAGGGTTAGGGTTAGGGTTAGGGTTAGGGCTGGGGTTGGGGTTAGGGTTAGGGTTAGGGTTAGGGTTAGGGTTAGGGTTAGGGTTAGGGTTACGGTTAAGATTAGGGTTAGGGTTAGGGTTAGGGTTAGGGTTAGGGTTAGGGTTGGGGTTGGGGTTGGGGTTGGGGTTGGGGTTAGGGTTAGGGTTAGGGTTAGGGTTACGGTTAAGATTAGGGTTAGGGTTAGGGCTAGGGTTAGGGTTAGGGTTAGGGTTAGGGTTAGGGTTAGGGTAAGGGTTAGGGCTAGGGTTACGTTTACGGTTACGGTTAGGGTTAGGTTTAGCTATTCGGTTAGGGTTAGGATTGTTGTCAGGGTTAGGGTTAGGGTTAGGGTTAGGGTTAGGGTTAGGGTTAGGGCTGGGGTTGGGGTTAGGGTTAGGGTTAGGGTTAGGGTTAGAGTTAGGGTTACGGTTAAGATTAGGGTTAGGGTTAGGGTTAGGGTTAGGGTTAAGGTTAGGATTGGGCTTAGGCATAGGGTTAGGGTTAGGGTTACGGTTAGGGTTAGGGTTAGGATTGTTGTTAGGGTTAGGGTTAGGGTTAGGGTTAGGGTTAGGGTTAGGGTTGGGGTTAGGGTTAGAGTTAGGTTTAGGGTTAGGGTTAGGGTTAGGGTTACGGTTACGGTTAGGGTTAGGGTTAGGGTTAGGGTTAGGATTAGGGTTAGGGTTAGGGTTAGTGTTAGGGTTAGGGTTAGGGTTAGGGTTAGGGTTAGGGTTAGGGTTGGGGTTGGGGTTGGGGTTGGGGTTAGGGTTAGGGTTAGGGTTAGGGTTACGGTTTGGGTTAGTGTTACGGTTAGGGTTAGGGTTAAGGTTAGAAATGGGCTTAGGGTTAGGGTTATGGTTAGGGTTACGGTTAGGGTTAGGTTTAGGATTAGGATTGTTGTTCGGATTAGGATTGTTGTTAGGTTTAGGGTTAGGGTTAGGGTTAGGGTTAGGTTTAGCGTTTCGGTTAGGGTTAGGGTTACGGTTAGGGTTAGGGTTAAGGTTAGGATTGGGGTTAGGGTTAGGGTCAGGGTTAGGATTGGCGTTAGGGTTAGGTTTAGCGTTTCTGTTAGGGTTAGGGTTAGGGTTAGGGTTAGGGTTTGGGTTTTGGTTAGGGTTTGGCTTAGGGTTAGGGTTGCGGTTAGGGTTAGGGTTAGCGTTTTGGTTAGGGTTATGGTTAGGGTTAGGGTTAGGATTGGGTTAGGGTTAGGGTTAGGGTTAGGGTTAGGGTTAGGGTTAGGGCTAGGGTTAGGGTTTGGGCTAGGGTTACGGTTACAGTTAGGGTTAGGGTTAGGCTTAGGGTTTCTGTTAGGGTTAGGGTTAGGGTTAGGGTTAGGGTTAGGGTTAGGGTTAGGGTTAGGGTTGGGTTAGGGTTAGGGCTAGGGCTAGGGCTAGGTTTAGGGTTTGGGCTAGGGTTACGGTTACGGTTATGGTTACGGTTACGGTTACGTTTAGGGTTAGGGTTAGGGTTAGGGTTTCTCTTAGGGTTAGGGTTAGGGTTAGGGTTACGGTTAGGGTTAGGGTTAGGATTGTTGTAAGAGTTAGGGTTAGGGTTAGGGTTAGGGTTTGGGTTAGGGTTAGGGTTAGGGTTAGGGTTACGGTTACGGTTAAGATTAGGGTTAGGGTTAGGGTGAGAGTTAGGGTTAGGGTTAAGGTTAGGTTTACGGTTAGGGTTAGGGTTAGGGTTAGGGTTAGGGTTAGCGTCAGGGTTAGGGTTAGGGTTAGGGTTAATGTTAGAGTAAGGGTTAGGGTTAGGGTTAGGGTTAAGGTTAGGGTTAGGGTTAGGGTTAGGGTTAAGGTTAGGGTTAGGGTTAGGGTTACGGTTAGGGTTAGGGTTAGCATTTCGGTTAGGGTTAGGGTTACGGTTAGGGTTAGGGTTAGGGTTAGGGTTAGGATTGTTGTTAGGGTTAGGGTTAGGGTTAGGGTTAGGGTTAGGATTAGGGTTAGGGTTAGGGTTAGGGTTGGGGTTAGGGTTAGGGTTAGTGTTAGGGTTACGGTTAAGATTAGGGTTAGGGTTAGGGTTAGGGTTAGGGTTAGGGTTACGGTTACGGTTACGGTTAGGGTTAGGGTTAGGGTTAGGGTTAGGGTTAGGGTTAGGGTTAGGGTTAGGGTTGTGGTTAGGGTTAGGGTTAGGGTTAGGGTTAGGGTTAGGGTTAGGGTTAGGGTTAGGGTTGTGGTTAGGGTTAGGGTTAGGGTTAGGGTTAGGGTTAGGGTTAGGGTTTGGGTTAGTGTTACGGTTAGGGTTAGGGTTAAGGTTAGGATTGGGCTTAGGGTTAGGGTTAGGGTTAGGGTTATGGTTAGGGTTACGGTTAGGGTTACGGTTAGGGTTACGGTTAGGATTGTTGTTAGCGTTAGCGTTAGGGTTAGGGTTAGGGTTAGGGTTAGGGTTAGGGTTAGGGTTAGGGTTAGGGTTACGGTTAG
>NC_138759.1:141823077-141825577 GCF_965113315.1 Podarcis vaucheri
GCCGTGCGCCAGTGCTCCAGATTCTTGTGATCCGTGCAGACCTGCACCGTGTGCTTGGCGCCGATCAGGAAGTGCCTCCACGCCTTGAAAGCTGCATGAATGGCCAGCAACTCCCTGTCCCAGATGGTGTAGTTCTGCTCCGACTTGCTGAGCTTTCTGGAGTAGAACGCTCCCGGCCTCCAGACCCCCTGTGGGTCCCTTTGCAGCAGGACAGCTCCCACTGCTCTATCGGACGCGTCTGTCTCTACCCGCATCGGTTTGCTGGGGTCGATATGCAGCAGTTGCTCTTCCGACGCGAAGAGACGCTTGAGTGCCTGAAAGGACTGCTCCGCCTGCTCCGTCCAGATGAATTTCTTTTTCTTGGAGCTTAGCGTGTCCGTAATGGCCGCCGTCTGCATCGCGAACCCCTTGATAAACTTGCGATAGAAGTTGGCGAAGCCGACAAACCGCTGGACCTCCTTCCGATTGCGCGGGCTCTTCCAATCCAACACCGCACGAACCTTGGCGCTGTCCATGGCTAGCCCCTTGTCCGACAACTTGTAACCCAAGAAATCCACCTCCGTCGTGTCGAACTGGCACTTCTCCAGTTTGGCGTACAGTCTATGCTGCTGCAGCCTCTTCAGCACCTCCCGAACATCTTGGTCATGGGCTTGCTGCGAGTCGGAGAATATCAGGATGTCATCCAGAAAGCAGACGCACTTCTTGTAAAGGAGTCCCGCCAACACATGATGCATGAAAGCTTGGAAACAGTGAGAACCGTTTTGCAATCCAAACGGCATCACTCTGTATTCGTAGGTGCCCAGAGGCGTGAACATGGCTGTCTTCCACTCATCGCCCTCCCTCATGCGGATGAGATTGTACGCACCTCGCAGGTCCAACTTGGTGAACACGCGTCCCTTGCGCACCGTCGCTAGCAGGTCGTCAATCCTGGGCATGGGGAAATCAGAAGGCTTGGTCATCTTGTTTAAGAGGCGAAAATCCACCACCAGTCTTTTCTGGGGCGTGTCCTTCTTCTTCACGAAGAAAACAGGACTGCCCCCTACTGCCCTGGACTCCCGGATGAAACCGCGCTGCAAATTGTGATCTATGAACTGTTTGAGTTCCTGTAATTCGTCCTCAGACATGGAATACAGCTTCCCTTTCGGCAGCGTCGCCCCTGGTAGGAGGTCAATCTTGCAGTCATATTGCCTGTGCGGTGGTAGCTTGTCAGCCTCTTTCTCGCAGAAGACCTCCAAAAAGTCCGCGTATTTGTGGGGGACTGCTTGCAACGTTCCCAACTGCAGTTGTGATTCCTCCTCCTCTCCCTCCTGTCTGGGCAGGATGCAGTGTTCTGCGCAATAAGAGGAGCCGAAGATCAGCTGTCTCTGGTACCAAGCCAGTGTCGGACTGTGCCTGTCCAGCCAACTCATGCCCAACACAATGGGCGTGTCCGACAGTTGGGTGACATTAAAACTGATGACTTCCCTGTGGTTGCCAAGGCGCATCACCATCGGTGGCGTTTGCTTCACCACCTGCCCCCCTAGCAACTCTCTGCCATCCACTGTGACGACTTGCAGGGGCAGAGTGGCAGGCAGTAGCTGTATAGCGTGCTGCTCCACAAAATCCTGCGCTATAAAGTCTGCGTTGCTTCCAGAATCCACAGAAAGCGGCACTTCGATAGTGACGCCATCGGGTAGCTGGAGAGATGCTGTGAGCTGCACTACTGGTTTGGGTGGGAGGGGGTCCGTGGGTTGCAAGATCGCTGGGGACTGCTTCACTGATGCGTCTGGCTGGGCCCCAGTGCCTCTGTCTCCAGCCAGACATCGTCATTTCCCTGCTGTGGTTCTCCTTGCTGCGTTGCTGCAGTCACCATTGCCGAGGCTGCAGTGTGCTTGTGGAGCCTCCGGGGACACTCTTTCGCCAAATGGCCTGGATCCTCGCAGATGTAACACTTCCTGTTCCCTCTAGGAGGCTTCGCTTTCACTGCTGTCGGTGCTTGGGCTCTGGCTGCTGACTGAGCCCTTGCACCTCCAACCTCCATCGGTTCCCCTCCCCCTCCTGGCGGAGGTGTGGATTGCGCACGCGCTGCTTCTCTTGGAACGAAAGAGAAACTTCTCGTTGCTTCGCGCCCTCCACGTCCTTCATCTCTGCACCAGGGACGTTCTTCCAGCCTCACCCCCACAGTCAGCGCCCTTTGGACCACCTCCTGCGTGCTTCGGGGCCTCTCCCCCCTTGCAATTTCATCCTTGACCGCTGAGCTTAGACCCTCCCAGAACAGGTCTCTGACAGGGGGCGAATCCCGGTCCCACTCTAAGGCACTGACCAGCGCAAAAAAGCGGGCGTGGTACTGCCGGACGCTTGCCCTCCCTTGTTTCAGTCCATGAATCTCCCGTCGGGCAAGATCCACATCAATAGTAGACAAAAAACACGCATCCATCGCTTTGATAAAGGCATCTGCATTCTGAAGCGCCGGATCTTTATCCCTCCACAAATTGCGTAGCCACGCTTTAGCATCCCCATG
>NC_138759.1:141843077-141845577 GCF_965113315.1 Podarcis vaucheri
GCGTTTGCAGCGGTTCCAGCAGTCCCGCCGGTGGTTTGTGCACCGGTTTGGCCCTCTGGCAGGTGTCGCACCTCGCAACGTAGTCCGCGACTTCCCCTCTCAGTCTGGGCCACCAAAAGTCCCTTGCGACTAATTCCACCGTTTTTTCCGTGCCAAAGTGCCCGGCCGTGGGTGCGTCGTGCAGCTGCTGCAGTACCCTGGCGCGAAGTTCGTCTCCCGGCACGTAGATGGCCCCTTTACGTAAGAGCAAGCCGTCTCGTATCTGGAACTCGTCGCCCTTCGCCGTGCCCTTGTGCACCTCTGCCATCTTCGCCCGCGCGAAGGAGTCGTCCTGCAACGCCCGCCGCACCGCATCCAGGTCTACTGTGGCTGAAGCGCACGCCCACGCTGTTGGCGCGAAGATGTGCATGGCTGCCGCTGGCTTCGCCTCTTCGAGGTATTGCGGTTTGCGGGACAGTGCATCCGCCATGACGTTGGTGTCGTCTGGGACGTACTCTATTCGGAAATTGAAGTCAGCAAAGAACTCCGCCCAACGTATCTGCCTCTGGTTCAGGAACTGAGCCGTGCGCCAGTGCTCCAGATTCTTGTGATCCGTGCAGACCTGCACCGTGTGCTTGGCGCCGATCAGGAAGTGCCTCCACGCCTTGAAAGCTGCATGAATGGCCAGCAACTCCCTGTCCCAGATGGTGTAGTTCTGCTCCGACTTGCTGAGCTTTCTGGAGTAGAACGCTCCCGGCCTCCAGACCCCCTGTGGGTCCCTTTGCAGCAGGACAGCTCCCACTGCTCTATCGGACGCGTCTGTCTCTACCCGCATCGGTTTGCTGGGGTCGATATGCAGCAGTTGCTCTTCCGACGCGAAGAGACGCTTGAGTGCCTGAAAGGACTGCTCCGCCTGCTCCGTCCAGATGAATTTCTTTTTCTTGGAGCTTAGCGTGTCCGTAATGGCCGCCGTCTGCATCGCGAACCCCTTGATAAACTTGCGATAGAAGTTGGCGAAGCCGACAAACCGCTGGACCTCCTTCCGATTGCGCGGGCTCTTCCAATCCAACACCGCACGAACCTTGGCGCTGTCCATGGCTAGCCCCTTGTCCGACAACTTGTAACCCAAGAAATCCACCTCCGTCGTGTCGAACTGGCACTTCTCCAGTTTGGCGTACAGTCTATGCTGCTGCAGCCTCTTCAGCACCTCCCGAACATCTTGGTCATGGGCTTGCTGCGAGTCGGAGAATATCAGGATGTCATCCAGAAAGCAGACGCACTTCTTGTAAAGGAGTCCCGCCAACACATGATGCATGAAAGCTTGGAAACAGTGAGAACCGTTTTGCAATCCAAACGGCATCACTCTGTATTCGTAGGTGCCCAGAGGCGTGAACATGGCTGTCTTCCACTCATCGCCCTCCCTCATGCGGATGAGATTGTACGCACCTCGCAGGTCCAACTTGGTGAACACGCGTCCCTTGCGCACCGTCGCTAGCAGGTCGTCAATCCTGGGCATGGGGAAATCAGAAGGCTTGGTCATCTTGTTTAAGAGGCGAAAATCCACCACCAGTCTTTTCTGGGGCGTGTCCTTCTTCTTCACGAAGAAAACAGGACTGCCCCCTACTGCCCTGGACTCCCGGATGAAACCGCGCTGCAAATTGTGATCTATGAACTGTTTGAGTTCCTGTAATTCGTCCTCAGACATGGAATACAGCTTCCCTTTCGGCAGCGTCGCCCCTGGTAGGAGGTCAATCTTGCAGTCATATTGCCTGTGCGGTGGTAGCTTGTCAGCCTCTTTCTCGCAGAAGACCTCCAAAAAGTCCGCGTATTTGTGGGGGACTGCTTGCAACGTTCCCAACTGCAGTTGTGATTCCTCCTCCTCTCCCTCCTGTCTGGGCAGGATGCAGTGTTCTGCGCAATAAGAGGAGCCGAAGATCAGCTGTCTCTGGTACCAAGCCAGTGTCGGACTGTGCCTGTCCAGCCAACTCATGCCCAACACAATGGGCGTGTCCGACAGTTGGGTGACATTAAAACTGATGACTTCCCTGTGGTTGCCAAGGCGCATCACCATCGGTGGCGTTTGCTTCACCACCTGCCCCCCTAGCAACTCTCTGCCATCCACTGTGACGACTTGCAGGGGCAGAGTGGCAGGCAGTAGCTGTATAGCGTGCTGCTCCACAAAATCCTGCGCTATAAAGTCTGCGTTGCTTCCAGAATCCACAGAAAGCGGCACTTCGATAGTGACGCCATCGGGTAGCTGGAGAGATGCTGTGAGCTGCACTACTGGTTTGGGTGGGAGGGGGTCCGTGGGTTGCAAGATCGCTGGGGACTGCTTCACTGATGCGTCTGGCTGGGCCCCAGTGCCTCTGTCTCCAGCCAGACATCGTCGTTTCCCTGCTGTGGTTCTCCTTGCTGCGTTGCTGCAGTCACCATTGCCGAGGCTGCAGTGTGCTTGTGGAGCCTCCGGGGACACTCTTTCGCCAAATGGCCTGGATCCTCGCAGATGTAACACTTCCTGTTC